>NC_140178.1:52418755-52713755 GCF_963971535.1 Notolepis coatsorum | reverse complement strand
AAATGGGATGTAAAGGACCCAGCCGGCCGCAAGCTGACGGCTCCCGGGGTGTGCTTCATCATCCCCCCTACGGACCCCGAGGGGGTGACCATCTCTGACGAGTGAGTGTGGGACCCAGCCGGCCGCAAGCTGACGGCTCCCGGGGTGTGCTTCATCATCCCCCCTACGGACCCCGAGGGGGTGACCATCTCTGACGAGTGAGTGTGTGTGTGTGTGTGTGTGTGTGTGTGTGTGTGTGTGTGTGTGTGTGTGTGTGTGTGTGTGTGTGTGTGTGTGTGTGTGTGTGTGTGTGTGTGTGTGTGTGTGTGTGTGTGTGTGTGTGTGTGTGTGTGTGTGTGTGTGTGTGTGTGTGTGTGTGTGTGTGTGTGTGTGTGTGTGTGTGTGTGTGTGTGTGTGTGTGTGTGTGTGTGTGTGTGTGTGTGTATATACTCATGTATACATGTGTATTTGCGTGGATGTACTGTATGTTGTACAGTATGTGTCACATACACACATCACAGACTCATCCTTTCCCTCCACAGTTGTGAACATACTGTACGCTCCACTGCTACTGTAGCACTCATCCATGACACTCTGTACCACTAAATTAATGGAGTGTGATATCGTTTTCTGTGAAGAACATGTAAACAAACACATTCCCATTGAGAGCAAACTGTGCCCCCTCCCCTACACATCTATATTACTGTACATATGGCGTTTGGGCTGAAGATGTAGGTGAAAACAAGTAAATATGCTAAAAAGAAATTACAAAAAGGTTCAGTGTACCTTCACCTTGTTTCCTTTATACTTTTCAAGATAAACATGATTTATTACATTCATGTCTTGATTATAATGGAATCCTTTTAAAAATTAATTTTCTTTTTTACATTTGAATAGCACTTTTATTGATAAATGTGATCTAGCAGAGGTAAATGGAAAACATTAACCATATGCTGTCTAGAACATCTGTTGAGTATTTTTACATGAATTATTATGGCTTTATTGTTTTAAAATCCCAATAATGTTGTGGATCCACCAGACCCGGGACATTAGGTGAGTAACAGAAACCTGAAACAAGCTCATTCTCAGATTGGTACAGAGGAGTCGTGGTCCTTAGGGTCATTAACCCTTTCACTACCACACTACCAATGGGTTAACCCTTTCACTACCACACTACAGAAGGTTAACCCTTTCACTACTTAACCTTCTGTAGTGTGGCAGTGAAAGGGTTAACCTTCTGTATTGTCGCAGTGAAAGGATTAACCCTTTGGTAGTGTGGTAGTGAAAGCGTGAAACCTGCTCACAGCATGGAGAGAACCACGTTGACTTTCAATTCAAGTGAAAATCACCACCATCACAATCACACAATGGTAGCGACACGTGTATTTCCTGTTGATATTCTCTACATTGTTGATATGTCTCCAGTCTTTGCTGCAGCTATAGGAAAATAAATGGACTATTAATAGATCTCTCCAAGCTTCGTCTGTAGTTCATGCAGCTGTGGTCCTGTGAACAAAGCCTTCTAATATACATTTCTCTCTCTGATAAGGCAGGGGGTTTAGAATTTTAAGCAGCATTTTTTATTTTTATTTTTTTAATTGTTAGCCATGTTAGTGGCGCAGTGGGCAAGGCGCTCGCCACTAACGCAGGATATGCTGGTATCGAGCCCAGCTCTCTGCGTTGCTACCGGCTTGGCCGGCCATCATACTAACACAATTGGCAGTGTTAGAGGGTGGGAAAGCCGGTGGGTGGGGATTGGACGTTGTGGACAGCGACTCCTACAGGTCGGTTGGGTGACGCCGGTGAGGCGGAAACAGGAAGTATCGGGGGCAGCGTGAGCCTCCCACGCGTTACTCCTCGCCACTGAGAGATCGAGCTGCTGCGGTGAAAAGATGCGACAGGCTGCCTCCTCGTGTACCGGAGTGGACACGTGATGCAAGGCTTCTATCCTCACTACAGCCGACCAGTGGGAGGCATAGTCTAGCAACGTTCAAGACAGGGGAGGGAAGAATTGGAAATACGAAAATTGGGATGGGAGAAAAATTGAAAAATGGGGAGAAAAAGTGGATACAAAAATTTGTTAGCCAAAACTAGCTTAGCATAGCAGATCGGGTCACCCCACCAGCGCCAGTACATTCTCTGCAACATCCGGTCAGTTAGGGTTAGCCATTTGGCTTTTAACCCTTTCACTACCACACTACAGAAGGTTAACCCTTTCACTACCACACTACAGATGGTTGACCTGTGGTTGTGAAAGTGTTAACCCTCTGTCGTGTGGCAGGGAAAGGGTTAACCGTCTGTATTGTCGCAGTGAAAGGGTTAACCATTTGGTAGTGTGGCTGTGGTAGTGAAATTGTTAATAATTGTAATGTTTTTTTTTTTTATCCACTTTTTCTCCCATTTTTTCTATATTTTCTCCCATCCCAATTTCGTATCATCCAATTCAACCCTCCCCTGTCACGAACGCTGTTTCTTGCCTCCCACAAGCCGGCTGCAATGTGGACTAAGTCATACATAGCACAAGTCCCCTCCGGTACTTGAGGTAACAGCAGTCGCATCTTTTCACCTGCGCAGCTCGATCTCTCAGTGTCGAGGAGTAACGCGTGGGAGGCTCACGCTGCCCCCGACACTTCCTGATTCTACTGCGCAGGCGCACCAACCGACTTGTAGGAGTCGCTTGTTCACAACGTTCGATCCCCACCCTTCAGTTTTCCCTCCCCGTAATACGGCCAATGTGTATTACTGCGGACGACCAGCTAAACTGAAAACAATGTGGAGAGCTGGATTCGAACACGCGAATCCTAGCGTCTCCACACTGGTGGCGAGTGCCTTGCCCACTACACCACCTAGCCGCCCTAATAATTGGAATGTTAACAAAACATTAAATCCTTTGGTGAAATGCAATCTTCCCATTACCTCCACATGCTGTATCAAGGGGGGGGGCGGTGTGTGGGGCTCGTCATAATGACTGCATGAGAGGTCTATGATACGTATGTAACGCTCTGTGTTGTGTGCTTGCAGCCTGGCCACCCAGCAGAAAGGCGTGAGGCAGAAAATGGCGAGCAGTAAGGGGACTCTACTGCAACACCTGGACCAGCTGCAGAAGGAGGGTGCGAGCAGCACAGGTATTCTATTCTAGATCAGAGAACGGATGAACATTCACAATATCAGGGTCCGGGACCCTGTTCACAATTTTAAACAAGGTTTTTGAGAAAGTCAAGAAACCTGGACTTATACTGACGAGTATATTTTAAAGTTATAGTCTGTTGAACACAAAGACTGAGAACGACACGAGCGCAGAGCAAAATATTGTCTGATTGGATGACTGTAAACCAAGATTAACAATATACAAGAAATACAAAAGAAAAAACAGGGTAATATACAATGGAACTAAATTACTGACAGGATAACCAATCAAAACGGACAAAGGAAATCAAGTAACTTCAAACTAAAGTGTTTTATGATCATCTAACAGGGACGACTCAGGTTTTAAACTCTGCATTGCTTTTATTCTGTCTATTTTATGTCTATTTTACTGCTGTGAAGCACTTTATGATGCAATTCTTGTATGAAAAGTGCTATACAAATAAGGTGTATTATTATTAGCAGTATTAGTATTATAGTGTTCTACTGTCATTTTAACCTGTTTATTAAAAAAACATAGCGGCACCCTGAACACCATGAAATCTTTGGGAACACCACCCAAATTCAGAATTCAAATATGTTATTTCCGTGGCCTAGGAAAGTTCAATTGATATTTAAACATGAGCTACTTTCCCACAAAGCTAGAAACCAGAGAAGTACAACTCAAACGTGTCATCAGGTTTAAGGTTTGGAGGTTGACAAAGACAATGAATGAGATTTTGTGGACCCACAGCATAGTGTTTCTCATACAAAGGGATAGGCCATGTTTTTAAGAAGCGTATCTGATTTGTCTCAAACTGGGCATCATATGTTATATATGAATCTGCTCACTGTCTCCACATGCTGCATAGTATGTATCATGGGGCCCTGAGATTTATTACAAACTGTGGATCTCTTACTCACCACTGTGTGTTATATTTAAAAGTGAATTGGCCTTCCTCATGTGCAGTTCAGTCATTGGTATGTTCTGATTTACTTATCGTCTCTTTTAAAGGGGAACTATCTTATAAATGGCCTTTTTCAGTGTTTAGCATTGTTTCCTAGCTATGTGGACTTATATTAATAGGATCTATGTCTCTAATTCTCATATTGGCGCATTCTTCCAATTCTCCTCTCACAATATTCACCCTCACTGAACTGAGTCATCTGAAAATGTGCATATCTGTGATGTCAGAGATTTCTCAGCTGCATAATAATGTGGCAGTTGGTGTGGCAGTTGGCACCAGGCCACACAGTGGTTGGAGCCCAGCCTCAAAACGGCTTAAGATCTTGAAGTAGAAAAATGCTGTTTTTGAGTACTTGATTAGAAATACAAAACAATGATTTTAATTTTTTTTTAAACCTTACAGAGGTGTTCCATAGACTCACATGAATTGTGTAAAAGTGCCCAAATAGTGAAAGAAATAGTAAAATAGTTCCCCTTTAAATGTGAACGAAGGAAATTACAATCTCCTTCCTTCATTTAAAGGAACACGCCAACATTTTGGGAAAGTAGCTTACAGTCTTCTCCAGAGAGAGACAAGAAGATAGATACCAGTTTCCTCTCTGTGCGTTCAGTAGAAAGCGATCTGGCTGCATGTTAGCCTAGCTTAGCACAATGAATGGAAGCGGACATGACCGGTTAGCCTAGTCATTGTCCAACTAACACCTCTCCCGAAGGCTAACCGGCCATGTCCACTTCCATTCATTGTGCTAAGCTAGGCTAAGGTGCAGCCAGATAGCTTTGTACTGAACGCACAGAGAGGAAACTGGTATCTATCTTCTTGTCTCTCTCTGGAGAAGACGATAAGCTAATTTCCCCAAATGTTGGTGTGTTCCTTTAAGTCTTCATTAGTATCTGTGTAGTTAGGCATGTTGTAAAACTGGAAGGCGTTTGGACGGTGCTACATGTGTGTGTGTGTGTGTGTGTGTGTGTGTGTGTGTGTGTGTGACCTCAGACAAGCAGGAGCAGCAGTGCCGGCAGCTGATGGCCGGTCTGGACAAGGTGGTCGGTGACCTGGACAAGCAGGAGAAGGCCATCTACACTCGAGTGCGCCCCCCGCTGGAGCAGACGAGGCCACTGCAGGACAGCGCCGATCGCGTGCAGGATATGAAGGTTTTAATGGCTTTAAAAACCTTAAAAAAGAAACACACAGACACCATTTCCCTAATGTTTACCTCTGCTCTTTTGCATAGTCTCCTTCTCTTTCCCTTTGTCTAAACCTCATCGATATGATGACCAGGAGTACGAAAATTCAAAAAAGCTGCAGGGAAAAACCTGACGGACCTTGGGTTTTGCTAATCTGACCTTCTTTCCCTGACAGGACATTGCAGCTGCTGTGAGTAAAATAGAGCCAGAGAAATCCTCCAAGGTGCGTGAGGCGGACAACTTCATCACCTCCAACCCCAAATGTGCCAGCGCCCCCCAGCTCCACGCCAAGGTGGAGGAGGCCAACAAGAAATACGCCAAGGTCGACCTGCTCCTCAAGTACTCTAAGGACAGGTACGCACATTTTAAAATCTATCTCAAGCCACACTGGTGTTGGTGGTGGTTGTGGTTGTCGATTTAAGAGCAGCCCCCCCCCCCCACGATAACCAGAGGTCAAACTTAAAATCAAGCATTGGAATCAGTTATGCTTACTTTTCAATCAATTCTTGTTTTGCTTTCAGACTTAAGAATTCCAATTGCCTGGAAAACTCCCTTCAAAATGGGAAAAATGTGCTGTCGACCTACGAGAACAAACTGGCCAGAGAGGAGGTCGCCCCGTCTGACATCTCCTCACTGGAGAAGACACAGCGCGAGCTCGCCGTAAGACCTCTCCCCTTTGACATGCATGTCCTCAGACAATACATCACTCACATTAACTCATTCTGCGCCACAGGTCGGGGCGCCAGAGGGCGCTATTACGCCAGAGCTGTAAGTCAATGGGGCGCTTTGTTCACTTGCGAGTGCTTAAAATATATCTTATATTATATCTATGGGTCTAATACACCTGTCAACTGTCAGTGAGTTGCTTCCAGTCAACATCCACGAAATAGATTGTTTTTTTCATCTGTACATTTCCGTTTTATACCGTTTTGAATATAAATATAGTTTGGGTGCTTCTGAGTAATACCAGGGAAAGACGCGATAATAGCCCTTTAGTGGAATACACTAAACACTAGGGGTGGGGGGGGGGAATCGATAAGTAGTAGTATCGCGATACTTTGCGTGGCGATACTGTATCGATACAGGGACGCCAAGTATCGATATTTAATTATTCATAAAAAAAAAACATTCCCAATGATAACATCAGGCTGGGTGGATGAAAATGAATGGATATAGCTAATAAAAGAAATAACGACCAAAACCCGACTATACTCGTGATTGGCGCTGAACGGTTGGCGAGTTAACCCGACTATACTCGTGACTGCCGTTGAATGAGTTAAAGACAAATAAAGGCGTAATGTGCTCATATACTAGACTCCTAGAGTATCATACTCTAGGCTCTGTTACTCATACTGTACGAACTCTCAACTCTGTTGCCTATACTCACTCTATACCTACTGCCTTCACTGTCTACAACTGCCTTACACTGTAAACATAGCTACCTACCTCAAACTATAGTTTACCCATATAACTCTGTATGATAGCCATGTACAGTGTATATACCATATATATATTTATCCACACCTGTCTGAATATTCCTGCATATAATCCTGTTTACATACCTGTATATACTATATCTATATCTGTATATATCCCTTACCTACTCTTATACCACTGGCCAGTATGGCTACTACCATAGTGCATTTATACCTGTATCACTGTACATAATAATACTGTAGCACTGTACATACATCAGATTAGCATTATTACTCCGTAGTACTCATTTATATATAGAATAGAATAGAATAGATTTTTAATTGTCATTGCACAGTATACAACGAAATTTCAGGGGAGCTTTGGAGCATGTTACTGTCACATTTACATCTCTGGTTAGATGCCAAATTATTTTCTTTGTTCTGTACTTGTGCGGTAGGATGACAATACATTTGAATCTAATCTAATCAACAAAACCGACTACAAACCGGATACATAAAGATTGACATGTATGCATTATTTATTCTAGAAGAGAATACTATGAAGAGAATGAATACTGCATAATGCTCATAATTCTATTGACTTCCTGTCGGGACAGGATATTGCAACAGACCTGAGAGCCAAGAAGTCGATGTTAAACGAAACAGAGCAGAACCTGCAGTCGGCCAAAACCAGCTGTGCCAACATGGCAACCAAGCTGCAGGAGCACTGCCCTGATATTGAGAGGCAGGAGACTGAGGTTCAGAAGCTCAACAAGCGCTTTGACAACCTCAACAGGCAGATCGACAACAGGTGAGAGGGTCACGTCATAAAATGAGATGCTTTACTCAACAAACAGTTTGAAGACCTTTCTCTATCCAGACCTTCATCTATACTGTGGTTTTTGTCAGCAATGCCCTGCTTCACACTCGTACTTAAGCATTACATCACACGCAGGAGTGGTTTGTGAACAATAAACCATGCCTAGGGGTGGTGGTTAGGCCCGAGGCGCAGCCGAGGGTCGTTAGACTCCCCTAGGCATGGTTTATTGTTCACAAATCACGACTGCAAGTGGTGTAATGCTTTTATACAACTGCCACATTCATCCAACCTTATTGCTATAGAATAAACACACATTAATCGAAGATTTATTGAAAAAACCATCCGCCAGAAAAAGTAGTTCCCACAACTACAAAAAAGACAAGTTGCCTCCATGTGGAAGCAGCTCGGAAGTGCATCCAACCAACTAACACATCCAACTGTGTGTTATTGGAAGCAGCTTGAAGTGCATCCAACCAACTAACACATCCAACTGTGTGTTATTGGAACTAACACATCCAACTGCCTTTCAACTAAGACATCCAACCAACTAACACATCCAACTGCCTTTCAACTAAGACATCGAACCAACTAACACATCCAACTGCCTTTCAACTAAGACATCCAACCAACTAACACATCCAACTTTTCTTTAGTTTTTAATTATGAAGTTAGTGGTTATTGGAATGATTGATTGATTGATTGATTGATTGATTGATTGATTGATTGATTGAAAATTGTATTACCAGATGCAGAATGGGTACAATACAGTACGGCTCAATACACACAATTGTTAAGGGGATGCAGACCTACTTTCTATAGAACTTCATTCTTAGATGCTTCTATAGAAAGTAGGTAAAACAAATTAAAAAAAATTCTTTGCCCTATAAGAAAAAAAAAGTTTTCTTCGCCCTATTTTTTTATTTATTTTTTTAGCCTAAACTTAACCAGTTGGAAACCAGACGTACAGTAATAAAATTAGCAATCAACCAATCAATCAATTCAATAGACCATGCTCACTTAAAACAGCGCAGCACTCAGCTGCTCCTCTCTCAGTCTGACTTTCCCCCGCTGTTGCAGACAGGAGTGTGTGTGTGTGTGTGTGTGTGCGTGTGTGTGTGTGTGTGTGTGTGTGTGAATGTGTGTGTGTGTGTGTGTGTGTGTGGGGGGGGGGGGTGTGGGGGTGGGTGGAGACTAGAGCCAGCGCGATTTTTCTTTTGTTACACAATGATTCATGACCCATAGATTACACAATCCAACATTGTGTAAGAGACTAAGACATTCGCCGTGACAGAATCGCTTGATATTTAGTCGTTTAGTCGTTATCAACATATCCATTTGTTAAAGATTATTGTCCGCCATTTTGTGATCCGGCGGAGTGATGTGATGTGATTCGGTTGTGGGCGGGTCCTGGGCCAGCAGCGTGGAATTGTGAAGAATAAACACGTGTAAAATGACTGTTTCAGCCAATCAGAATCGAGAAATTTGCATGCCGTTGTATAAACATTCATATCCAAGAGCTGCCAAGACCACAGTCTTCTACTTTTGGCCACTGAATAGCTCCAGTGGAGCTGTTGGAGATTAGGGGGCACTTCAGCCATAGTCGTTTAGGGATGTGGACAGCGTTTTTCATTCACTCACGCCTGCCAAGATTTCCCTGCCGGCCTGGAGATTTGAACTGACGACCTTCTGGTCACCAGCCCATCTCTCTAACTGCCCCAAACTAAGTCAGCTGTGTGATATATATATATAGAGAGAGAGATAGATAGATATAGAGGCAATATGTTATACAGTATGTTATACATACTGTATAATCTACAGTATAATCTAATTGATGCTTATTATGTAAAGTGTATATAAAAATGTTTCAACAGGTTGTATACATCTTTTGAAATGTTCCCATTCAACATACATAGTAACAATAGAATGTCTGTGATTATATAATACTTCTTCAAAATTCTTCTTCTGTCTATCTTGCTGTATGTTGCAGGGCGCAGTGTTTGCAGAGAGCCAAGATGTCAAACAACAACTACCGCAATGATTATGACAACCTCAACAGCTGGCTCTCTCGTGTGCCAAACTATGAACCCCGTGAAACTGATGACACAAAACAAGTGGAGACCAAGCTGAAGAACCAGAAAGTGAGAATAATGACGAACATTTCTGTTTTATACCTCCTGAGTCAGGAGTCCTGACATTCGGATGAAAAATTTATCATTGATAACTCATACAATATCTGATCGATCCTCCACAGAACCTGCTCTCTGATATTGCAAGGAAGGAGTCTGACTTGAACAAAGTTTCCAAAAATGCCCAACTTTACCAGCAAGCAGTCAAAGTATGATCTTCAATATCCATACCTGCCATTTTGAAACTAGCTACCATACATCTTGCAGAATCCTTTGATTTTCATTTCATGATTTTGGTCCACTGATTTGTCCCTTTCTCGTAGGATTATGAAAATGAGACTGAGAAGTTCAAATCTATCCTTGACCTTGAGGACGGACTCGTCCCTCAGACCTACAAGAGGAGCAGGCTGGAGTCCCCAGCACTGAGAGTCAAGGGAGAGGTGAGACACAATCCTGCAGGACTTGAAGAAAGACCATTATTGTCCACACTTCTTCCAAATAATTATGAAAGCAGTAATCTAAAGGACAATGTGTATGTGCTCACTGTGACATTGTGTGATTTTATTGTATATAGGAAGCTGCTATCGAGGCTAAATTCACTGAGGTGAATGCTGTGAACAAGCAGCGGCTCACAAACCTGGAGTTTGCCCAAAGCCTTCTCAACCAGGTGAAACATTTTAACCTTTATTTTTTATGTTATGAAATTAACATATATTTTGATATAAAACATTGTCTGACATCAATTATGCCTTTTCTTTGTAGCAACCTGAGATCATGGTCCAGTCTACAAATGTCCAATCGGTTCATTCTGCCAAACCGGGAGAGGAGCCTTGGAGAATCAGGAAACAACTAGATGATGAGATCCAGCGGCGGGAGCAGCTGGAAAAAGAGATAGAGACCGTCCAGACTGACATCTATGTCCTGGAAGGCCAGAAGCCCCAGGACACCATTGTCAAGAAGGAGCTGATCAAGAAGGTCCCTGACCCACAGCTGGACGAGGAGGTGCACAAGGTGCAGCAGAAGCTGTCTGAGGAGCGTCGCACTACTCGGGTCCTGGAGAGCGACCTGGAGGTTCTGAAACTGAAGATGCGTGGAATTGAGACAGAAATCAAGGAGGGGGCACAGCAGTACACAGTGAAGGAAGTCCTGCGTATCGAAAGAGACCGCGGCCAGGAGGAGGAGGTGCGCAAGCTCCGGGAGGAGCTGGAAGAGCTTAGGAGGCAGAAGGTGGTCAAAGACAACGAGTTAGTCCAGATCAAAAGGCAGGTGATTCTCCTGGCTGAGGAGAAGAACAAGGAACAAGAGGTGATCACTGAGGAGGAAGTGATCAAGGTCCAGAATGACCCGCAGCTAGAAAGCGAATACCGCGTGCTCCTTGACAGGAGGCAGAAAGATTCGGATAGCAGGAAGCAGTTGGAGGACGAGTTGCGCTTCCTTCAGGAGAGGCTCCGAAAGCTGGAAAAAGAGAAAGCCATGGCCGAGGAGAAGATCTCCATCAAGGAGGTGCTGAAATTGGAGAAGGATGTTGTCTTTGAGAGGGAGGTGGAGAACCTGAGGAGGCAGTATGAGGATGAGAAGACCAAGCGCAGGTCCTCCCAAAGAGAAAAGGCTGACCTTCAGAGGAAGATTTCCGGCCTGGAGGAGGAGAAGTCCAAGGTTATTGTTCAGGAGAAGATACGGGAAATTGTCCGCCCTGACCCCAAAGCTGAAAATGAGGTGGCCAACCTGCGTCTGGACTTGGTAGAGCAGCAGAGGCGCTACAAAGATGCAGAGCTACAACTGAGGTCCCTTCAGGATGAGCTGACGATGCTGAGGAACAGGGGCCCCCAAGTGGAGATCAAGGAGATCATCAAAGAGGTCATCAAGTACAAGACAGACCCACAAACCGAGAGAGAGTTGGAGAAACTGCGCAATGAAATTGTGGATAAAAGCCATGAGACTGAGAAGTCTGAGATGGAGATCCATCAGCTTCGCGATGAGATTGAGAGATGGAAGAACACCCTTCCACAGGTGCAGACCAGAGAGGTGGTCAATGAAGTGCTGCAGTACAGAGAGGACCCCAAGACCAAGGAGGAGATTGAGATCCTCAAGAGGAAATTGTCAGATGAACAGAAGAAACGCCTTGATCTGGAGAGAGAGCGGTCAATCCATGAGGAGAAGATCAGGCTGAGGAAGATTGACCTGTCTCAGGTCAGAGAGAAGATTGTACAGCAAGAGGTGGTCAAGGTGGAACAGGATCCTCTCCTGCAATCCGAATGTGCCACCTTCACGCAAAACATCAACAATGAACAGAGACAGAAGGAGAGCCTGAAGGATGAGCTCTACCGGCTGCAGAGACAGAAGGCTGACCTGGACCTTCAGCTGGAGGAGTTGGAGCGTGAGCGCAGGGCGAGACGTGATGCTGAATTGGAGATCCAAAGGCTAAAGGTCAGACTCAATGAGATGGAGATCCGAGACAAGGAGAACCGTGAGAAGGTGACTGTGAAACAGAAGGTGGTCCTGCAGCAGGATCCCCAACAGGAGAAGGAGCACTCCATCCTCAAACTGCAGGTGGAGGAGGAGAGGCACAAGCGCACTCTGCTAGAGAAAGAGCTGAACGCCCTGACCCAGCAGCAGCACACCCTGGAGAAGATGGAGGTGAAGGAGAGGGTAGTGCGCACCGAGAAGGTCCAAGTTGAGAAGGACCCAGAGGCTGAGCTAGAGATCGAGAGCCTGAGGAGGACACTGGAAGATGAGAAGAGGAGAAGGAAAGAGCTAGACCAGGAGCTGGCCAACCTCACCTCTAGGCTCTCCGAAATGGAGTTTTCCAACACCAAGTCCACTAAAGAGCTCGATCACATCCGTGATGAAAGCAACCGCCTGCAGCAGGAGAACCAGAGACTGCAGAATGAGATTCGCAAGCTTCAGTCCGAGATCCAGATCACCAGCAAAGAGACTCGGCTCATCACAGAGTCGTCGCCCATGGAGAACGGCAAAAACCTGGAGCTGAGACTGGACTCGCTACAGAGCGAACTATCAGAGCTGAGGAACATCACCGCCCAGAAGGACGAGGAGATTGAGAAACTCCAAAAGAACCTGTCGGCCATGAGAATCAAGAGGGAGCAGAGGGAGAGTCACCTCCGCAGGTCCATTGTGGTCATCGACCCAGACACAGGGAAGGAGATGCGGCCAGAGGAGGCCTACAAGCTGGGGCTCATCGACTGGAAGATGTTTGTCAACCTGCAGAGCCAGGAGTGCGACTGGGAGGAGATCAGCGTCAAGGGCCCCAAGGGCGAGTCGTCCGTTCTTCACGACAGGAAGTCGGGGAAGAAGTTCTCCATCGACGAGGCCATGCGTATGGGGCACATCACCAATTGCCAGCTTCAGCAGTATCTAAACAAAAAGATCACCATCCAAGAGTTTGGCGTCATGGTGTCGGGCAAGAAGTGAATGCAAACATTCTGAAGAAGCGTGTGTTATTGTATCCTGTGAGTTGTGAATGTGTGTTCATCTGTGTTCTTGATCAAATCAGTTTCCTCTATATTTCACTTTGATCTCGTGCTGCATCAGAGTCATTGTGAGCCTCTGTCCTTTTTCAATTCTTAAATGCACTATATATTTATTTCCCAATGCTTCTTCAGTTGTATTTGCTAAACTGCTTGGTTCTGGTATGAAATATGGGTCGATGTGGCCATTTTATGGCCAATTAACACGTAACATTCAAAGGTAGGAAAAGGGGTTCTATTCTTGAGATGAGCTTGATGCTGGGTACATGGGTAGCTTTTCTATTGAAATATGAAACACATTCACAAGGATACTGAATCGTGTTCCATTTATTTGTGGTGTAATTTCTTTTTCTTTAATTTTTTTTAATGGTTCTCCACTGTGTGTTCTACATGCCTAAATAAAACAGTAAAATTGTACTGGAAAATTGCATGGTGGTTCTTTCTTGTGCGTGTGAAACAAATGTTTGCATAACCTACTCTACCATGTGGTGTTCATTGAACAGAATTCAGACTAATGCCAAATTCAGAACTGAATATAGCGTCAGAATAGATCTATCTTGGTACTTCGAAATTCACAAGTAACAGTTATTGCCTTTGAAATATTGTCATACGTATGGGTAGGCCATGTGTAAAAATGACACTGATGGAGGGAAGGCAAATCTGAGAAGCTGTGTGATACACCCTGCAGCTGACAAACAGCATTGTGTTGCTAGATCTTTTGCACCTAGACTAGACATTTTCTTTCAGATTCACCACTGTCTGAAAGGCCCAATCAGTAATTCAAAGGTAAACAAAAGGATAAGATTAAGATTAAACTGGACTTTTTTAAGAAGTCTTTATTCATTGCACACATTGACAATGTCGCCATGCAGCGACACACACATGCGATGGGCGGCACACACATGCAAATCTTTTTTTTGGGGGTCGCCGATCAAAATTGATCTGCGCTTGACCCAACCCGTCGTCCTTCCCCCCAAGGGCAGACATGGGCTGCGGCGTGGGGCCGCACCCGGGTACCAATCCAAGTGCTCCTGTCTGTCTTCGTCAGGGACACGACAGCGTTAGCGATCTGTTCTGCATGTTTTTCCATTGGGTTTATATTCTGGAGGGGAAACCCTTGCGAGCACGGGGAGAACATGCAAACTCCACACAGAAAGGCCCGGGAGATACCCAACCTGGGTACCTGGCAACGTGGCGTCCTGGTCCCCAAGCGGAAATCGAACCCTGGACCTTCTGCTATAGCTGTTAACCACCATGCCGCCGGAGACACGTCGTTATCTAGCTGATTGACTGAGCTTTTTACACAAGACATAGTAAATATGAGCTTCAATGTATTTGCTGTATTGGCTGTAAATTACGTTGGTAATGTTTGTAAACACTGAAGTAAAAACATATTTCAATGAGTTAAGAAAGTTTCAAATAGCTTATTTTCAATCTGGGACATTAAATCTGTGTGTTTAATTACAGCACCATGAAATTATGAAGATGAAAAATAGCAATACCATGTCTTATAGGGACTGCTGCTGTAATTAACAACACACAAGGATCCAATGTCCCTGTGACATCACTGGTGGCCATATTAAAACTAATTTACTCTCAATAACTGTCTAACCAAATGAATGTGTGTAAAACTTTCGAGTTTCTGGATGTATGTTATGTTATGGCGTCGTTTCAGTAAAAGGCAAGGTATGGCGAGGAGGGAGGGGGGTGAAGGGGGGTTTCACCCCCTTGGTGTTTTTTTTTTGTCAAATCAGTTGTGCAATAGTCACTTTTGGTGAGTTGTTTCTATACAATTCAGTTATATGACATTTAGGTATGACACAGGACTACACAAGCATTTTTAGTATAGAAATGTGTCAACAGACTAAAGCAGGGAACCACAATATTTTGCATACGAATTATGCAGAATGTAATATCATAACTGTCTATTACTTTTCTTGCAATTGAGCCAATTTTCCTTAGGTACGGTTTTGAGGTGTGTGAAAACACATTCACAAAAAGTATGGGTTACTGAATGCTGAACTGCACTGTTATAATCACTAAGCCATTGTAAGACCTTACCAGTGTCCCTGTATCACTTGTCTCTGCTGCCCTTTGATTAAAAAACGTCCCTATGTCCATTTTCCTTTTTTTTTGGCATATTTCAGTTAGTCACAGTAAAAGTCACCTAGTAAAAGTGAGGTAATTGACTATATCAAAACATGCTAGGGCTGTACCGAATAGTTCGAAGCTTCGTTCATAATGTTGACGTTCGAATTCTAAATCAACATAAAAATTGTAATAAAAAACATTTTATTTATTGCGAGTGCCATATCTTAAGAAGAAAAAAGCCGAAGGCCAGACCAGCACTCTCAGATTTAATTTTTTTTTTTAATGGCAGCCTATAGTACAGACATGTTTCGGAACAGGTGTTCCATCTTCAGTGTAATAGGCTAGCAGTGATAGCTTGTAAAAATGGGAGCTATATACCATGTGGGCAGGAAGTGACATCATAGAGGTGAGCTTGGGAATGCTAGTGAACTTTGACCTCCAGAGTAAGGACTTGTTAATGTAGCATGTTGCAAACACATTTTTACCAGAAACTTAAATAAGCCAAAAGCAAACACAAAACTCTATAAGCAAAGAACCACTACAACAGAAGGAAAACTTTTCTCCATTCATAAAATAATAATAATATACTCATGAAAATAAAAGTAATAAAAAGTCACTTGTAGGAAACAGGATAACAACAATTTTTTGCATTCATTCCCTTTGGTACAGAGCCATTAATCAAATGAATATAGTAACCCGTCTCCCCTCTAGAGGGCATTGTAGACTAACGAGTCCTTTAAACAATAAGATTGCATTAGGAGAAAATAGAGAGATACGGTACACTCTTAAGCAAGGACATAGTGGTGCTAATCACTCAAATAAACACTTGAAATGTCAGTAAATGTGTATATCTCCGGGACCGATGATCCTTTCTTGCTTACTCCTCCATGGTGGAAGGGGGCCGTCCGGAAACATCATCTACGGAGGGAGCACAGCGGATACATGTTCCTAATTTATGCAAATGACATGTCGTCAGCTTGTGACTGCAACTTGTTCCTGTTTGCGGACGACTCAGCCCTGCTGGCCTCTGACAAGAACAAGTTACAGGTTGAAAAAACCCTCAGCTCAGAACTAGGCAAAATCTGCATATGGCTCGCTGATAACAAACTATCATTACACATGGGCAAAACAGAGTCCATTCTCTTCGGTTCAAATAACAAACTCAGCAAGACCGACGGTTTCTCAGTTACAGTGGGTGACAATATTGTCACAAGGAAAGAAGATATTACCTACCTGGGTTCCATCCTAGAGGCAAATCTTTCCTGTGACAAAATGGCATCCAATGTAATAAAAAAAGTCAACCAACGAACTCGATTCTTGTACCGGATCTCCTCACTGGTAAACAAGAATACCCTGAAGACTCTAGCAGGAGCACTCATTCAAGGGTACTACGACTATGCTTGCACCTCATGGTACCAAAGCACCTCAAAGGCGCTCAAAACAAAATTACAAACATCTCAAAACAAACTGGTCAGACTACTGCTTGACCTTACTCCTAGAACCCACCTCACCCCTGCCCACTTTGACAACCTAGGATGGCTTAGAGTAGACAACAGAGTACAGCAACTTGCAATGGGCCTGGTCTACAAGATACACTACACGACCAAGGTACCCATGTACATGTCAAAATACTTCCCAAAGGTCAGTGAATACCACGATCACAACAACAGAGGGAGCTCCACAAATCATGTTAAACCCAGATACGGCTCAAACAAGGGACTAAACACGTTTCGCAATTATGCCACATCAATGTGGAACGCCCTACCCAAAGCTGTAAAGGAATGTGAATCACTACCCACTTTCAAAAACACTCTCAAAAAACACCTAAGGGAGACTGCAACTCGAAACTGGCCCCTGTAAATGTCCGAACACAACCCCCTCCAATGTACAGTAAATTACCAAGTATGGTCTTGTCAATAATCCAATGTACAGTTTTGTTTGTACAGTTGTACAGTGTCCCCCACCCACCCCTCCTACCCAACCCCCCCCCCCCCACTCCTACCCAACCCCCCCACCCACCCACCCAACCACCTCCAATGTACAGTCCCCCCCCACCCCCACCTACCCAATCCAATGTACAGTTTCTACGTCAAATGTATATACTCTTTTTTTCTGGACTCTTTTTGTATCACAAACAGTACTGTAATTGCAAATCTGGTATGTCATAAATGTATAGATGTAGCAGTACTGTCTATCTGTATGTCATGTATGTCATATATGTTACGATGAATTGAAAATGGGGGACCCTGATGTAAACAAGACGAAAGTCTTTCTCTGGTCTGCATCCCCTTAACAATTGTATGTATTGAGCTGTACTGTACTGTACCCGTTAATAAAGTTTTCAATCAATCAATCAAACATCTCCTTCTTAGGTCGGTCTCTGGGCTGCCTGGTAGGCCTGCAGGAGTGCAGGAGGCACCAAGTGTGTAGATAGTCCCGTTCGTCTCCTCGTCTCCAGCATCTCTTATGCCGCTCGATGAGTGCCATATCTTGCCATACCAGAACGACGCCCCTCTAATACAGTTTTTTAAATGAATAGGAATTATTCCTTAAATACTGTGGTATGGCTGTATACAATGGCAACACTTTTCAGAAAACAAGTTACACATGAGAGGTTAGCATGACATTTTAGCAATGGTGGAAGAAGTACACAGCTCCTTTATTTAACCCTTTCACTACCACATTACAGAAGATTAACCTTTCACTACCACAGTACAGACGGTTAACTGTAGTGTGGTAGTGAAAGGGTTAATACTTTGTCGTGTGGCAGTGAAAGGGTTAACCTTCTGTATTGTCGCAGTAAAAGGGTTAACCATTTGGTAGAGTTGTAGTGAAAGGGTTAAAACTGCACTAGGCAACTTCAGAGAAATGAGCAAGAGTACTGTATATTTGCATAATCTTGTATGTCACAAATGTAACAGTACTGTATATCTGTATGTCATAAATGTCATGATATCGGTATATCTGTATGTT
Organism: Notolepis coatsorum; assembly: GCF_963971535.1. NCBI lineage: Eukaryota > Metazoa > Chordata > Actinopteri > Aulopiformes > Paralepididae > Notolepis > Notolepis coatsorum. Next base: position 52,695,594 of record NC_140178.1, on the reverse strand, counting down.
GTGTATGTCATTATGAATTGAAAATGGGGCAGCGATCATGGAGTAGACGTGTTTCACATGAGCTCCCTTCTACCGTGCTGAATATACGTTTCTCCCCATTAGTCTTTATTTTATTTTTATTTGTTTTTTATCTGTTTGCTAGGTCGTCGTGTTTAGTGTACTGTCGTCGACTTTTTTCGACTTTCTGCGATGACTGGGGTGGAAACCAGAGCCATGAGCGCCCCATCCAGCAAACCACCACCACCGGGCCTGGCCGCATCGTCGTCCGGTGTCGGGGAAATAAGCGAAGCTGTGCTCTTGGTCATGACCAAGCTACACGCAGACTCTGAGGCACGCGTCGCTGAAGCACAGAAGAAAGTGTTGGCGGATTTTTGTGTCAACCTCCGTCGTGAGATATCGGAGGAAATACGGCTGGCGGTGGTCCCGCTGACAGACAGGATGGAGTCGATTCACGCTGCCTCATCGGCTAATGCTAACGAACTAGCCATGCTAACGACGGAGGTATCATTACAGTGCGAGAGGATGGCGGGTCTCGAATCCGCCCTGCTGGCTAGGCAGGCTGAAGTCAACAAACTACAGTCGGCAATGGAGGAGATGCAGTCCCGGGATAGACGCCACAACGTCAGGATTGTTGGAGTACCGGAGACCAGCGGTGAAGGCCGTCTCTCTGAGACCATGCCCGAACTGCTGCAGAAAATACTAGGGACGGACGTCCTCCCTTCGCCTCCTGTCTGTGAGTCGGCCTACAGAGCGGGCAGGTTTTCTCCCGGCGTGAACAAAGAGCCGAGGCCCATCATAGTCAAGCTGAACAGGCTTCAGCAGAGAGAACTCATCATGCGGTCGGCTCGTACCAGAAGGGGTAATCTGAGGCTTGGCGATCACAAAGTGGCCATTTTCGAAGACTTTACGCCGGAGGTTCAAGCACAGAGAGGCGAATACAAGGTGGTCCTGACTAAGCTATGGAAACTAGGCCTGAGGCCCACGTTATTCGCTCCCGCGAAATTATCTGTATTGGAGAAGGTCGATGGTCAGCGTTCATTTTGGTCGTTGGCTAAAGCGAAGGAATATCTCGCGGGGATACCCGAGACTGTTGCTTGATATCTATGTCGGGTGAGTGACTTGGCGGTCTGGGCCTATATACATTGATTAGGCCGACTATTCACAAATACTTGCTGTCATGCCCAGACATGCTAACTGCCCACTGCCCATCCAACTAGCGGGGCTTCCCAATGACTTCTGTTACTTGCTAAAGCTGACCTCATGGTCGTACTTGTGTATCGCCTCTTTGGAAGCTAACGAGCTAGCTGAACAATGTACATAATAGGCTAACGTGCTATCCGGATTCATCACTAGCTTACGCGCTAGCCTCGGGCTAGCTAAGCGGGCTTCGTCTATCGTCTGCGCTGAGACATTCGAGACCCGTTAATGGTTACGTATTTTGGTTGCTGTTGCTGTTCAAAGTGACATTGGTTTGCACAATTCAAGAGTGATCGGGTCCTTAACTAACTTCTGGTATGCTTTTATTTTTATATCCAGGTTGTTTTGAGCTTTGGGATCCAATAGTAGAAGCCAAGGTCGGTTGAATATGCATATACAATATATGATAACAGGTTTGGTCGGGTATGGCTTGCACTTTATGGCTATATGGTTATATGGCTTGCACTTTAGCCATAACCCTCTTTTCCCCTTTTTTTCTTATTGTCGCTGTTTTTATGTCATCTGTATGCGCGATTTAAATGTGATCCGATTCTACCTTGGACTAACTGCTGATATGCCTTAATTTTGTTTTGAATTTTCCGTGATCCATTTGTGCTATAATGTTGCGACATTAATATGCAGACTCCAAGGTAGATGGTTACAGGGTTGATGTTGAGTAATTATATAATAATGGCTAATTTTTCCATTATAGCTGTCATGTTAGGGCCAAGGCTCACGTTGGCTCTCGACCGAATATACATAAAATATGTGATAACAGGCTGGCTTAGGTTTAGCTTTGCTTGCACTTTAGCCATAACCCTCTTTTTCCTTTTCCTATTATTGTCGCTGTTTTAATGGCATTTGAATGAGCAATTTAACTGTGATTCGATCCTACCTTAGACTAACTGCTGATATGCTTTGATTTTGTTTTAAATTTTCCTTTATCCATTTATACTATAACGTTGCAACATTAATATGCAGACTACGAGGTAGATGGTCACAGGGTTGATGTTGAGTAATTATATAATAATGGCTAATTTTTCCATTATAGCTGTCATGTTAGGGCCAAGGTTCATGTTGGCTCTCGAACGAATATACATAAATATGTGATAACAGGCTGGGTCAGGTTTAACTTTGCTTGCACTTTAGCCATAACCCTCTTTTTCCTTTTCCTATTATTGTCGATTCTTACATAGGTTATGTCATTTCAGCCGTTGTGCCTGATCAGAGGGACTGCTTCAGGGGTGCACTTTAACCATAACCCCCTTTTTTCCCTTTCTTATTATTGTCATTGTTTAATTGACATTGTTCACACAATTTTGCACAATTAACCTGTGACCCGATCCTGCCTTAGACTATCGGCTGGGATGCTTTAATTTAATTTTGTTTTGAATTTTCCTGTACCCATTTGGGCTATAACATTGCGACGTTGAAGCGCAGATTCGGAAATAGATGGTTGCAGGTTGATGTGGAGTTATTATTTAATAATGGCTATTTTTACCATTATGGTTGTCTTATGTTGGGGCCAGGGCTCAGGTGGTTTTCGACCGATATCTTTATTGAATTTTATTTTTATTATTATTTGTGTTTATTGGACTAGTGGGGGTTTACTCAGGGGTTTATCTAGAGGGGGGTTGGAGTGGGGAGCGTCTTATTGGATCCATGTCTCTAGTGGGAAGTGATAGGAAGATGACCATCCTCAGTGGATGGGGCATAGGGTGGGGATTGGAGAGTGGGTATAGGGGGGCTTATAATAGGACGGGTGGGTTAGGGTTTAGAGTAGAAGGAGGGGGGGTTGTAGCTGGGGTGGTATTTTTATGTGTTTTATGTACTGTTGTCTTATATGTGTGTAATTGTTCCTCCTCTGAACTCCTGGGATTGACCGTCTGGGCCCGCCTGGATCAGCGCCTCTGTACTCAGCCTGGCTGCACTGGTATGTTCTCTACGCATTTAGACGAGCTCGACCATGGCTAAATTGAATATTTTAATTTGGAACGCAGGAGGGCTTAACGCCCCACACAAGCGTGCCAGTGTCCTTTGGCTATTGAAGAGGAGAAATATTGACCTTGCTCTCCTTAGTGAGACGCATTTATTGGTAGGTGACGTGTCAAGACTGGCAAATCGGCAATATCACGTTATCTCCTCATCCTCAGCCGATGATAAGACGAAAGGAGTAGTCATAGTTACAAGACGTAACCTTGATATCAAAGTCTTGGATGTATGGTCGGACACGGAGGGAAGGATTACTATAGCAAAAGTTGAATTCTTGCATAGGAAGATGGCTATAATAGCATTGTATGAATGAATGAATGAATGAAAACTTTATTAACAGATTGCAGAATGGGTACAGTGCAGTACAGCTCAATACATACAATTGTTAAGGGGATGCAGACCAGAGAAAGATTTTCGTCTTGTTTCCACCAGGGTCCCCCATTTCCAATTCATCGTAACATATATGACATACATGACATACAGATAGACAGTACTGCTACATCTATACATTTATGACATACCAGATTTGCAATTACAGTACTGTATTTGTGATACAAAAAGAGTCCAGAAAGAAAAGAGTATATACATTAGGCGTAGAAACTGTACATTGGATTGGGTAGGTGGGGGTGGGACTGTACATTGGAGGTGGTTGGGGGGGGGGGGGGGGGGGGGGGGTAGGAGTGGGGGGGGGGGGTGTTGGCGGGGGTTGTGTTCGGACATTTACAGGGGCCAGTTTCGAGTTGCAGTCTCCCTTAGGTGTTTTTTGAGAGTGTTTTTGAAAGTGGGTAGTGATTCACATTCCTTTACAGCTTTTACAGCTGTAAACAGCTTTACAGCTTTTATGCTCCTAACACATTTGATTCAGCGTTCTATAATACAATCACGAAGAATATGTTGGAACTTAATGGATACGCTCTCATTGTGGGTGGCGATTTTAATGCGTGCTGGGATGCGGAGATGGATAGGTCCGGGCCCTCTGAAACGAGCGACCAAAAACGGGCCTCTAAGGCCCTTAGGATGTGGGCCAAGGACACAGGGCTCACAGACCTTTGGCGCTTATCCAACCCCACCCTCAAAGATTACTCTCACCTGTCAGCCAGACACAAAAGCTTCTCTCGAATTGACTATGCATTCGCGTCCCCTAATATGTTTGATAGTTTCGATGTCTCATTGGTTCCCTTGGCTCTCTCAGACCACAAGGGGATTTTCCTTACGGCAACCTTTGGCAGGCTCTCCGCAAGAGCTCCCAGATGGCGTTTTAATTCGACCTTGCTAAAGAACGATGACTTCTGTTCTGAGTTCAGGAGTAAACTAGCTGAATTTGTGCAGATCAACGTTGGCACAGTAGAAGACCCTAGGGTCCTGTGGAACGCATTGAAAGGATTTATCAGGGGTCATGTCACACTATTTGCCTCCAATTTGCGAAAATCCCGGTCAAAAAAGCTAGAAGGACTGGAATCATTATATGCGGACCTATACGCATCCTTGCAAACTAACTATAATGAACGACTAAACACACAACGTAAGATAGTCAAAAAAGAAATAAACTCCATACTTAAACAACAGTCTGAGTTCTTGATACATAGGACAAGACAAAATTACTATTTTCACGGCTCCAGACCTAGCCATCTATTGGCAATGAAAATACGCTCAAATGATAATTTCTCGGATATCCCCTCGATTAGGACGAGCCAGGGTGCAGTCACTACTGATTCGAAAAAGATCAATGACACTTTTAAAGAGTTTTACTCACAGTTATATAGCTCAGAGGGTAATCTTGATGACTCTAAATTTGAATCGTTCATTGGCGGGCTTGAGATACCCCACATTTCTGAGGAAGAGGCCAAGGAACTGGGGAGACCGATTACTCTCGTGGAATTGAGGGACACGATTGTTGAAATGCAGAGGGGTAAGGCACCAGGCTGGGATGGTATTCCACCCGAAGTGTATTTAGCTTTCTGGGACCAACTGGGTCCATTGATGCTCGATATGATCAATTACGCTATCGAACAAGGGGAGTTCTCAAGAGATGTCAATATGGCGTTGATTTCTTTACTTCTCAAGAAGGACAAAGATCCCAATGATTGTGGTAGCTATAGACCCTTGAGTCTTCTCGGGGGCCGATTTAAAAGTGTTTGCCAAGGTGCTGGCCCGTCGCCTGCAGAGATTTATGTCTGTATTGGTACACTGCGATCAAACTGGTTTTATCCCGGGGCGTCTGGCTGCAGATAATCTTAGGAGGCTGTTGCATGTAATCGATAACAGTAAAGACAATACAACTCCATCCACAGTTCTGTCTTTGGATGCCATGAAGGCGTTTGACAGACTTGAGTGGTCATACCTGTGGAAGGTACTTGAGGTCATGGGTCTTGGGAAGAGTTTTATTCATATGATTAAAGTCCTGTATGCCTCGCCGTCTGCGATGATACTGACAGGCAAAAACTGTTCCACACTCTTTCCAGTCTCCAGATCTTCTAGACAGGGTTGTCCTCTGAGCCCAGGACTGTTCGCGCTTTCCCTCGAACCTTTGGCCCAATTTATTAGGCAATCGGAGGACATCATCCCCATAATGGTCAATAATACTCCACACAAAATTGCTCTCTATGCGGATGACCTGCTGATTTTCATGGACGACCCCTCCCGGTCGGCCACAAAATTATTGAGGATAATCTACGACTTTGGTAAATTGTCAGGCTTTAAGATTAACTGGAACAAATCAGCCTGCCTACCTCTTAATGAACTGGCCAAGGCGGTACGACTACCAGCTGATATCCCCATAGTAGAACATTTTAAATACTTGGGCATAGAGATATTCCCCACGCTGAACCAAACTACTAAGTACAACTTCACGGGTACTTATGATAAAATACGCCAGGATCTAGACAGGTGGTCGTCCCTTCCTAACTCCTTACAAGCCCGGGCTTCCATAATCAAAATGAACATCCTGCCTAGGATAAATTTTATTAGCTCAATGCTCCCCCTGCCCCCTCCAATAGACCAGGGGTTCCCAAACTTTTCAGGCCAGGGCCCAGAAAATAAGGCGTCAATGATGACCTCGGAGCAGGTCCTAAATTATTATTATTATTATTACATCGTCAGGCTTTTTTTTCCTTTTTTTTTGCCAGGCGACCGATTTTTTAAGCCAAATATCACTTCAATCCTATTAAGTTAGTTCAAGTTAGTTATTCATTTATATGTGGTATTTATGAGAGGGCTAACTTGTTGCAAAATAATAATGATAATAATAATAGCCTCATTAAAATACTATTGTTGCTTCGGTTGTTTTCAGCGTTTTATGTGCATAATCTGTTATTTAGTTTGAAATGTTCGTTGAAATAAGTAGATTTTTCGTTTTTGTTTATTTATTAAGTTAATATAAAACCATATAGTCACATTTTAGAATACAATAGAATAGAATTTTAGAATACAACTAGAAACACTGTCCTGGCCTGCTTATAAGTTCAGTGGCCTGACAAAAAATAAAAAATAAAAAAAAATAAAAAAAAAAAATAAAAAAAAAAATATTTTTTATTTTTTATTTTTTTATTTTTATTTTTTTTAAATCATCTCGCGGCCCACCCGTGGCTGCTCGCGGCCCACCTTTGGGTCGCGACCCCGACTTTGGGAACCACTGCAATAGACCACTGGCGCAAGGTACAATCGATGGTGTCTAAGTTTATCTGGAATAACAAACGCCCGAGAATCAAAAGGGCTACTACTCAACGTAGAAAACAAGATGGGGGCCTCGCAATCCCTGATTTTAAACTTTATTTCTGGTCCTTTTCACTGAGACCTCTGATGTGCTGGCTAGACCCTGTAGAGGCTGTATCGTGGCGCTCCTTAGAAGCGGCGGCGGTATCTCCGCTAAGATTGCAGGATGTAGTGTACTCCACTGTCTCTATTTCGAAATGCCGGCTGAGGTATGGACCGATCATAACTCACGTGATCCAAACGTGGCGTAATGTACAGAGGTCGTGTGGGGTTAAATGCCCATGGCACCTGGACTCTCCAATTTTTAATAACCAGCAATTACTTGTTGGACACAAGCCGGTTAATATTCCTCAATGGCAAAGGAGGGGAGTGCATACTCTGGAGGATATTTATGATAAGAACGGCCTCCGTGCGTTTCAGGACTTAAGAGAATTTTATGATCTTCCCGGCGAGTCCTTCTTTCTTTACCTTCAACTAAGGTCAGCACTGAGGGCGCATGGCGTACCGTGGGCTCAGGCCTTGCACCCACACCCCTTCCTCAGGCTCATAGTGGACAGGACGACATCCAGAGGGTTTGTCTCCGACTTTTATACGCTCTTAATTCAATCCACGTATAAAAATGTATCATTGGATACAATCTGGCGTGTGGATATCCCGGAGTTGGACCCCGAGTTTGACTGGGATGATGTTTGGGCAAATGTGGCATTATCTTCCTGCAACCCCAATCACCAGCAAATTAATTTTAATTATATTCATAGGACCTATCTTACACCTAGGAAGCTATATGCTATGGGACTGATAACCGACTCTCGGTGCACTTTGTGCTCTCAAAAGGCCACTGGCACTTATATGCATATGTATTGGGATTGCCCACCAGTGGCCCGCTTCTGGAGGTCAATAACGGACAAACTTTCAGATCTGTGTGGCTTAACTATCCCATTCACAGCTGTTACGCTACTCCTGAACGATATAACGACACTACCCGCGTCCGTACAACTGAAAAGGGTTGTCCTAGCGGGCGTCACAGCAGCGAAGAAGCTAATAGCAATGAGATGGAAGGAGCCTGAGAAGCTTACAATGATTAACTGGTCCCTAACTCTATTGGATGTGATTTATCTTGAGATATCCACGGCCCGGGTGATCGGGGTAGGGCAGGCTGGAATTGACCTGTGGTTCGCAGCAGCTGAGAAGGTAAAGACCGCAGTGTGCGGCTGACCGGGGTTGGGGCGCTTGATCGGGGGGGTCCGGCGGTCTCTGGGGAGGGGGAGGAGGAAATGTCTTGTCTGTCTTGGTTTTTGTCTTGTCCTTCTTAACTTTGACTGGGGGGATTTTAGGGGGGGTTGGTATTTAGCTATTCTGCGCTATATGTCAATTCACATGCCATCTCCCCAGGGGACTAATATTGGCAGATTGATTGACCTGTCAACCAACTTGGAGGAAGAATTTCTTTCTTCTTACACTTTACCTTCTGCGAGTTTGGCAGTCTTGAACATGTGTAAGGGACCTAGGCTATCTACAGTAAATCTGCGGCAACACTCTCATAAACAATCTTTTAAGTCACTCCACTTTGTAAAGGTGGGGAAAGGTTGCCATGTTTTGAAGACCCTTTTTGTTATTGAAGTAGCCATCTATATTTGATAGGTTGGACGCTGTTTCTTTTTCTTTTTGTCTTTATAATTTATTATTCTGTATTATTATTGTTTGTTATTCTCCTGTGAAGTTATGTTTTTTGTTACTGTGGTTATTGTGTTGTCCTGTTTCATGTAATTAATAATAAAAAAAAATTGATAAAAAAAAAAAAATGAATTGAAAATGGGGGACCCTGATGTAAACAAGACGAACCTCTTTCTCTGGTCTGCAATTGTGTGTATTGAGCCGTACTGTATTGTACCCATTCTACAAGCTCAAGTTGTTAATAAAGTTTTCAATCAATCAATCAATCAATCAGTATGTTTACCTGCCCAGCTGAAATAGATCATCACTTTTCAAGCACACACAATAAAGGTTATATTTCGTATGGCTTATCGCGTCCCGCTCAAGCCTATTGAAATACCCCTTATCTCCTGTACCTACTGTACTCCACCACGAAACAACTTATGCACCCACACCTGACCGGGTCCCGCCCCTATGGAGGCGTAGCCTATAAGACCATGGTCCTGGTCACCAAACACCCTTCCTCTATTTTCGTTCCATCATATTGGATGCTGTGCACCGTATGTAACTAGTAGTATGAAAAGATTAGAGAAGGTTCGTAATGTTGAAAGCTTACCGGAGGTTTGCTTTTCCCTGGCATCTTCGGAGCATGTTTCAGCGACACATTGGGCCTGTGCTGATGTTTCCTCGGCTGACGGCGGCAGACCGAGGGGCAGCGTACAAGGTTTGACTATCAAGTCGGCTTGTACAAAGGTAAGGCCTGTGTCATTAGGCATCAATGTCAGTATTGGTAATGCTGTGGAGTATGTTTCGGCGCCAGGGCCGGGGCGGCTTGGTGATCGTTCCACTGCAGTGGACGGTTTCCTGGAAATCCTGGAGCACGCTGCTAACGTTAATGGTACTACTGCTACTTCTGCTAATGCTAACGTTGACGCTGAAATGGGTCGTTGTTCTAATAATCCCCGCCGCGGGATACCGCTTTTCCCTCCTCTTACCAGCTTCATTGATGAAGGTCAGTCGGTGGTTGATGTGGGGGGTTTCACTGAGTCCTATTTACCTTTTTTACAGGTGAACGGGCTAACAACAGGGTGCAGGCCGGGTGTACCGTGGCTAAGTAGCCAGGTAGCTTTGTTCCTGTGCCCCGGCGGGGATGAACGACGTCCCGCCCGGCCGATGCTTGATAGCGAATCGGCTCGGAGGGTGGCAGTATGGACGGATGAGTTGTATACTGCTACAGGATGGTATTTGGCGGCGGCCAGTGTTATGGCTCAGCTGGCTAGTTTCCTATCCACATTGACGTCGGGTAGTAGGACTTTGGGTCCAGCCGACATCGTAAACATGGTTCATGTTTGTGGTGTTATGGAGATCTTGACTCAGTCGCAAGCTATAACTGCGGGGAAGATTAGGATGCTATCAACGTTGGTTGTTAGGCATGTTTGGTTGGAGCAATCTCCTCTTGGGGAAAAGGATAGGTTTTCTCTCCTCACAACTCCTTTTTCCACAGATAGTCTTTTTGGGCATTCTGTGGAGGCGCAGGCGGTTGTTGATCTGGGTCCTACACCGCCTCACGCTGTGCAGCCAGAGGTGGGAGCACGGTCTCGTCAACGACTGTGGCGAGATCCTCGACAGGCGGCCATGTTTCCCCCGCCAGTGGTGCCCTGGGTGGAGAGTCAACAGGGTACCACAAGGCCAACAGCCTTGGCGGCCGAGGGATCGGCCATTTTGGGTGAATTCGAGTTTGGTAAAACAAGCCGTCGTCACTTTGCCGCGAGCAGACCGCTCCCCGTTCAATCCTCTCTCTGTTACCCACGGAAGCGGGCTCTGATCGTTCTCCTTTGGCTGCGGGCCACGAACCTTCCTTGAAGCGTATGCGGCCCCATTCTTCACTTCTCATGGGGACAGGGGCTGACACCCAGTTGATGGCTGAGCCTGGGTCTGGCCGTGAGAATGTTCCGTCGCGTGGTTCCTGCACCACACGTTGTGTGTTGGATGAGCCTGGTGTTACAGCTGCCACTAGCTACAGTGGTCAGCAGGGGGACTCGATGCCTCTTCTGTTGAATGCACAGCAAGGGTTACCCCGGCTTCGCCTTCGCCAGGCGGGGTATCGCGCTGATGCCTCCCACTCCCGTCACAGCGGCAGTGGTCTGCAAAGGAGAGGCGAGCGTGATTTGGGTGGTAGCAATATCACTGCAGGGCTGCGGCGTGTAGGAGCCCATGGGGTCCTCATGCCTTGCGTGTCTAGCTGCGGAACAACTCCTCAGCATGCGCTAGAGGGGTGTTCAGGGGGGGGGTGTGTGTCAACCAGTTTGATGACAGCTTCTCCCGTATCAAACCGGCCCTTTCTGTCGGGGTCCCCCCTTGGGTGCGTCGCACAGCGGGAGGGACCGGGCCAACTATCTACTGTTCCTTGCGGCCCAGCGTCAGTTGACGGCGGGTGCGCTGTGGGATTATTTTCACATATGGCGACAGGAATGCCGTCTGGATGGGTGGATAGAGGGAACGTTGAGGGAGGGGCTTGTTTTGCAGTTCGCACAACCCCACCCTCCGTTCTCAGGTTTGGTGCCGACCCTATTGTCAGGGTCAGAAGCAGTGACAGCCCTGGCCGACGAGATCCAATCTCTGTTGGCAAAGCAGGCCGTCGTTGTGGTTCCGAGAGAGGACGCAATGTCAGGCGTCTACTCCCGTTATTTTCTGATACCCAAGAAAACAGGGGGGGTCAGACCTATACTGGATCTGTCCGCGTTCAATCGGTTGATTGTAGCGAGATCGTTCAGAATGTTGACCGTCAAACTCCTTCTGCTTGCTGTCAGGAGGGGAGACTGGTTCACCTCCATAGACCTGAAGGATGCGTATTTTCACATCCCCATTTACCCTCCTCACAGGAAATTCCTACGGTTCCTGTTTCAGGGCATAGCGTACGAGTACCAGAGGATGCCGTTCGGTTACTCTCTGGCTCCCCGCACATTCACCAAGTGCGTGGCGACTGCGCTGGAGCCCTTACGTCGTCGGGGGTTACGAGTTCTATTCTATCTCGACAACATTCTACTCCTCAGTCGTTTGGAGGAGGTTGCCAGGTCTCATACCAGGCTGGTGGTGGAATTCCTCACCAGCCTGGGTTTTGCTGTGAATTGGAAGAAGAGTACCCCTCTTCCCAGTCAACAGGTGGAGTACTTGGGCTTGACGTTAAGGTCAAGGCCCATGATTGCAACCCTCTCGGAGTAGCGTCGGGTGGTTCTCCGTCACGCGCTCTGGGTTTCCGTCTGGGAGGGACGGTCACGGCGCTGCAAGTGATGCGTCTGCTAGGCATTGTGGCATCTGCTCACACGGTGGTTCCTCTTGGCCTCCTCTTCATGAGGAGGATACAGAGGTGGTTTCTCTCTATGAGAATAGATCCGGTGAGGGACAAAAGGAAACGGTTGACGGTTCCTTTGTCGATATGGGGAGATCTCGCCCACTGGAGGAGGCTGGGTATCTTCACCATTGGGGTCCCCATAGGCAGCAGGAGCTCACACGTCACGGTCTTCACCGACGCCTCTATCACGGGTTGGGGAGGGACGTGTCGGACCCACGCAGTGGGGGGCAGCTGGACGGGTCATGCTGGCCCAGCTACCCCGCATATCAATGTGTTGGAGTTGAAGGCGGTCCTCCTGGTCCTCAAACGGTTCGACCACCTGGTGGTAGGCGAACACGTTTTGGTCAGGACAGACAGTATGACGGCAGCGGCGTATATCAACAGGCAGGGTGGGACTCGTTCCATCCGCCTGCTCCGGGCGGCGGTCGAACTTTGGCTATGGGCATCCCGCAGGCTGCGCAGTCTGAGGGCGCTCCACATTCCTGGTACAGAGAATATGGGGGCGGATATGATGTCATAGTCAGACAGATCTGGGATCGGTTCGGGGAGGCCTCGGTAGATCTGTTTGCGTGCCGACGCTCTCACAAGTGCCCCTTGTGGTTCTCGCTCAGTCGAGCGGATCATCCCCCCTTGGGGGTGGATGCCTTCTCGACCTTTCCATGGCCGCCCGGTCTTCTGTACGCCTTTCCTCCTGTACAGCTGTTGAGTCAGCTGTTGGAGCGGATACGGAGGGAGCGCAGGACGGTGATCCTGGTCGCGCCGGACCGGGGCAAGTCAGTGTGGTTCCCGGTCTTGATCCAGCTTCTGGTCGCTCCTCCTTGGGTCATTCCTTGGTCGGTGACGGCCCTCTCACAGCACGACGGGTCACTGTTCCAGTTTCCGATGTTGGGCCAACTGCTGTTGGTGTGGCTGGTGGGAGGGTGAGGCTGGAGAGAATGGACCCTTCGGTGGTTGAGACCATCCGGTGTGCACATGCTCCCTCCACTGTCGCGGTTTACGTGGGCAGATGGCGTGCGTTCCAAGAGTGGTGTAAGGCGGGGGGCTGGGACCCAGTCTCCTGCCCCCTGGATGCTGTTCTGAGTTATCTCCAGTCTCTTCTTGGTAGACTGTCGGCTTCGACGGTGAGGGTATATGCGGCGGCTATATCCTCCTATCATGAGGGAATTGAGGGGACTGTTTTGTTCAGCCACCCTCTTGTGAAGCGTTTCCTGCCTGGCGCTCGACGCGTTAAGCCGGTGCAACGCTCCTTGGCTCCGACTTGGGATCTTCAATTAGTCCTTGGTCGGTTGTCCTTGGCCCCGTTTGAGCCGCTCGAGCAGGCGCCTGTCATGTCCGGTCCGTGCTTTGGGGATTTACCTCAGCCGTACTCAGGACCTCAGGGTTACCGATCAGCTTTTGTCTGTTACGGTGGTTCTCGTGCCGGTAAGGCACTGTCGAAACAGCGCCTGTCCCATTGGTTGTGCGAGGGCATTGCCCTCTGCTACACATTGGCTGGGCAGGATCCCCCTGGGGGCATCAGGGCGCACTCCACTCGTGGGGTGGCTGCCTCTGCCGCTCTCCTGGGTGGGGCCTCGGTGGAGGACATCTGTGCTGCAGCTTCATGGTCCTCCCCGGGCCCCTTTGTAAGGTTTTACCTCATGGACATGACCGGGGGTTCTGTCTCCCAGGCGGTTCTGGGGTCTGTGGCCTTTCCTGCTTCCCGTCCTTTGGTAGGGTAGCAGGAGTGTGTGGGTATGGGCCACAGTGTGTTAGGTCACACGTGGTTCCGCCTGTGCTGTGTGTTCAAGGGGTTCTAGTTCCCTCTTGTTCGCACTCAGGTGGAGTTGACTGCGCCCCCCCTTCGTTAGGAAGGATGGGGTGACAGGGCTCCCCGCACCCCTTGATGTGGGCTTACGGGTCCTCAGGGGGTACATCTGTCGGGTCTCGCGTCCGCTCTAACCCATATCTCAATAGGCTTGAGCGGGACGCGATAAGCCATACGAAATATAACGATAGGTTATGTATATAACCTAGTTATATGAGTATTGGCTGAGCGTCCCGCTCTAAGCGGCCCTGAGTTCCCTTTTGAGGGATCTTTTACTGGAACGGGATTTTGGCGAGGAAGGGTGTTTGGTGACCAGGACCATGGTCTTATAGGCTACGCCTCCATAGGGGCGGGACCCGGTCAGGTGTGGGTGCATAAGTTGTTTCGTGGTGGAGTACAGTAGGTACAGGAGATAAGGGGTATCTCAATAGGCTTGAGCGGGACGCTCAGCCAATACTCATATAACTAGGTTATATACATAACCTATCGTTTTCCAGACTCCTAGAGACATCAGCAGCTTTAAGCTGTCCCAGACTCACTAGTGAATGAATGAATGAATGATGAATGAATGAAAACTTTATTTAACAGATTGCAGAATGGGTACAATACAGTACGGCTAAATACACACCATTGTTAAGGGGATGCAGACCAGAGAAAGACGTTTGTCTTGTTTACATCAGGGTAAATTTTCAAGGGGGGACCCCAGAGTGGTCATATTCAAACTCACATGCTCTACATGCTCGATCGACAACAACACAACAGCAACACGACATGGACAATGCAACAATGTTGCAAGCACTCTGCATTTATACTTCTGTGCGCAGCCTAAGCAACATTGTACCCCGCATGTAGCTATAGGTTCCCTAGCAACATAACGGATTTCCCTTCTCAACCAACCCATTGATAACAACCCATATAATAGCCGTATTTATGTTTGTTTGATTGATTGAAAACTTTATTAACAGATTGCAGAATGGGTACAGTACAGTACAGCTCAATACATACAATTGTTAAGGGGATGCAGACCAGAGAAAGACTTTCGTCTTGTTTACATCAGGGTCCCCCATTTTCAATTCATCATATGACATACACGACATACAGATAGTCAGATAGACAGTACTGTGTTACATCTATACATTTATGACATACCAGATTTGCAAATACAGTACTGTTTGTGATACAAAAAGAGTCTAGAAAAGAGAGTATATACATTTGACGTAGAAACTGTACATTGGAGGAGGTTGGGTAGGTGGGGGGGGGGGGGCTGTACATTGGAGGTGGTTGGGTGGGTGGGGGACAGTCCAAAACCATACAGGTGATTTAGGGTACAATACAGACAGTACGGTTCAATACACACAATTGCAGACCAGATGCAGACCAGAGAAAGACGTTTGTCTTGTTTACATCAGGGTCCCCCATTTTCAATTCATGGTATTAAAAATAAAGTAAGGAAAATGGGCAACGATTTCAAGGGTTAATGATGATGGCTGAGCGGATGTAGCACGGTGGCGAGAAGAAGGTTGTGACGCAGGCGATCTCTGGTGGGTGTGTTGTTCTCTAGATCTCAGTGCGACGTTCAGTAAAGTTGTAAGATGGCGACTGTACATTTGAGAATCGGGGATCTAGTTTGGTGAGATACACAATTTTTACATTGTTCAGTCGTTTTTATTTCACTCAAATGCACCCACATGTTATAAAGCAGTGCCGTTTAATATGGTTTCGTATTTTCTAACGCACGAGAACGCCCCGCTGTAATGAAATATCCGCATGTTAGTTGATGATGTTGTTACCCAAACGAACGCTAAGCCAAACCGAGTCAGCAGAGTCGTTAGCTTCGTGCTAGCAGGGCAAAATAGAGAACACTACGCACCCTATACTGAAACAAGAAGGATATTTGTTTGCATGTAAATCCATCGCTATCACTTGTAGCTTAATCGTGGTGATTTGAGAACTGGTATTATGACGTGCACTTTGATGCGATAAAGCGTTGTGCTTTTACGTTAGCTATTACCGTTAGCCAAGATGATATCTGTCGCTAGCCTTCCATCTGGTGTTTGGGCTTCCTTGCTGGTCGCTGTGGGAGCCCATGTTCTGTGCAACACACGCACACACTCCAGGTTGCAGTGTTTCATTGAAGGCCATATTAATAACGTGATCAACATTCTCGTTTTAGGGGGAAGCTTGGACGCTACCCACCGTGGCCCGGAAAGGTGAGAATTCAGTCTTTTGGTTTAACTGAAAGGGGAATTTCAGTATTTTTAAACCTAGACCACGTTTTTCCATCATGGGGTCTAACTTAATAATTGGGACAACAATTGTTGTAATTGGTCCAGTATTGAGGGAGGGAGCAATGTAATCACACAGGAAAAGAAAGATGGAAAGATGAAATTACCTACCTGGGTTCCATCCTAGAGGCTAATCTCTCCTGTGACAAAATGGCATCCAATGTAATAAAAAAAGTCAACCAACGAACTCGATTCTTGTACCGGATCTCCTCTCTGGTAAACAAGAATACCCTGAAGACTCTGGCAGGAGCACTCATTCAGGGGTACTACGACTATGCTTGCACCTCATGGTACCAAAGCACCTCAAAGGCGCTAAAAACAAAATTACAAACATCTCAAAACAAACTGGTCAGACTACTGCTTGACCTTACTCCTAGAACCCACCTCACCCCTGCCCACTTTGACAACCTAGGATGGCTTAGAGTAGACGACAGAGTACAGCAACTTGCAATGGGCCTGGTCTACAAGATACACTACACGACCAAGGTACCCATGTACATGTCAAAATACTTCCCAAAGGTCAGTGAATACCACGATCACAACACCAGAGGGAGCTCCACAAATCATGTTAAACCCAGATTCGGCTCAAATAAGGGACTAAACACGTTTAGCAATTATGCCACATCAATGTGGAACGCCCTACCCAAAGCTGTAAAGGAATGTGGATCACTACCCACTTTCAAAACCTCTCTCAAGGGACACCTACGGGAGACTGCAATTCAACACTGGCCCCTGTAAATATCCTAACCAACCCCCTCCAATGTACAGTCATTTACCTAGTATGGTTTTGTCAATAGTCCAATGTACAGTTTTGCTTGTATATACAGTGTGCCCCCCCCCCCAACCACCTCCAATGTAGATTACCCAGTATGGTTGTCAATATCCCAGTGTACCCAACCCCCCCCCCACCCAACCTCCAATGTACAGTTTCTACGTCAAATGTATATACTCCCTTTTCCTGACTCCTTCTGTATCACAAACAGTACTGTATTTGCAAATCTGGTATGTCATAAATGTATAGATGTAGCAGTACTGACTATCTGTATGTCATGTATGTCATATATGTCCTGATTAATTGAAAATGGGGGACCCTGATGTAAACAAGACGAAAGTCTTTCTCTGGTCTGCATCCCCTTAACAATTGTGTGTATTGAGCTGTACTGTATTGTTTGTACCCATTCTGCAATCTGTTAAGTTTTCAATCAATCAATCAATCAACAGGCCCATTCATGCACGTCAAAGTATGTCCACTAACGGAGCTTTATTTTGCCACTGACAGGCTCTGACTGTTATAGGCTACGTGTCTGAAGACTTCTATTTATTTTACTACACTCTGGCTCCAACAGAGGTCTCGCTCTGAAATCCTGTGAGGCGTGTGTTGTTGCAGGAAGAGTACTGTCACTGCGCCTTTTTCGTTCCTATCCTTGACAAAAAATGTATAATAGAGTAATAATCTGTATATGTTTTGTGTCTAAATAAAAACCTTCAACCTTCTGTGGAAACTTGAGTGAGTTGGTGAGGAAGATTACGTTGTCTTGTTGGGAGTACAGTCGGAAAGCGTCACATAATCATTATCTAAAATATATAAAACAGTGGTTTGTGTTTGTGCATATCCAAATTGTACCAAGAAAGTGTCGAGCCACATGTTGCAAGTTTAATAGAAAACATGGATCTAAACAAGAGACTGGAAGAAGCGTAAACACAAAGGTCTTATCTGTCAGTGGAATAAAAAGCTCTTTTAATGGACATACTTTGATGTGCATGTTTGCCCTGTGTGTGATTACATTGCACCCCCGCTTTGTGGCTTCCGGGCTGAAGTGATCTCCCTCAACACTGGTCTGGACCAATTACAAAACATTTACGTATTATTCATTTAGATCCCACATGATAGAAAAACAGGGTCTGGGTTTTACATTTTTATTTTTATTTCAGAATTTCTCTTTTAATCAACAGAGGCTTGGTTCAAACCGAAACAAACTAACGTTGGGACTAAAACATCCATCATCTCTTTAATCCCCAGGTCGTCAGCCCCCCAAAGGACCTGAAGAAACCAAGGGGCAAAAAATGCCATTTCGTGAAATTCTTTGGCACTGAAGACCAGTAAGCCGAGAACACACAAGCTATTCTCAATTCAAGCTACTGTGTTATACATTCTCAATTACTTACCTACCAAGTTGCATGTCCCTAGCGCTCTCTTGTCTCTTGTGTCTGTGCAGTGCGTGGATCAAGGTGGAGCAGCTGAAGCCCTACCACCCCCACAAAGAGGAGATGATCAAGATCAACAAGGGCAAGCGCTTCCAGCAGGCGGTGGACGCAGTGGAGGATTTCCTAAAGAAAGCCAAAGGGAAAGAACAGGTGATTGGGGGGGGGGGGGCTTCTCTAACAGCTAAAGTGCTAAAGCAAAGAACAGGTGCTTTGTTTCCTGTCAGCAAATGGGGATTTCTTTTTCACATTAATATGCAAACTCTGTGCCTTCCAATTTTTGGCATCATATACAGCAAAATCTGGCTTGTGCCTCAAAAAATTGGCACACTAAGCTTTGTGTCATAAACCTGCATAGGCTACATACTAACATTTTCAGCCTTTTCGCTATGTTGAAACTCAAAAGTTCCTGTGTCTCCGGCAGGCCTGTACATTGCGACATATATGTCGCACGTGCGACACTGACGTCAGTCTGTGCGATGAATGAATTGACTTCAGTAGCACTGGTGCGATGGCCCGTGGAGCAAGCAAAAAAAAATAAAGTGTGACGGTAAATTGAATGGACCACAGCGCCACGCTATCCACTTGGTACTTGTAGTCTCGTGCGATTAAAAACAATGTCCCGTCTCGCGTAGAGTCCATAATCAAACACCAAATCCCATAATCCCTAGCGAACAATATCCCCGCGACTAAGTTGCGAGCTCAATGTACACTGACTGGGTGACTTCGACAAGATGAAGCGCTTTTTTAAGGTATTAAATCCAACAAAAGAAGTACAAGATCAAAACCCCAAACGAGCCCGAGA
Source organism: Notolepis coatsorum (assembly GCF_963971535.1). Lineage (NCBI taxonomy): Eukaryota > Metazoa > Chordata > Actinopteri > Aulopiformes > Paralepididae > Notolepis > Notolepis coatsorum. The sequence continues at coordinate 52,676,593 of NC_140178.1, read as the reverse complement.
GGGACCACCGTTAATAGAAACGAGACAAAAGGAGAAGATTAACAAGATGTACAGATATAACGCAGAGTGGGAAAATGATTTTCCGTGGATATTTTTTAATGAGGAAGCACAGCTATTATTATTCTGTCACTGGTGCCGGGAGACTCCGGAAAAGATCCGATCAGAGAATCCCTTGACTCGCGGGTAACAATATCCTAAAAAGGGATAACATTAATAAACACAATACGTCCCATCGACACATTCTTGCCCGGGATGCCTTCAACGCTAAACAAACTCCTGAGCGCGGGCCGGTGTTCTGCAAAATCCTACTCCCGCACCCTCTTGCACTCGCTGAGTAAACGAGATGCAGCTGGATACTATTGGATGATGCTGATCTCCGTGAGGTAAAGTTTAAGATGAATGTGGCATATTGCATCGCCAAGGAAGAAATGCTGTTCACTAAATTTAAGCCGCTAATTTTACTCTGTAAAAAGAACTCCATCGTATGGCTACTTAAATTCCCCTCCGGGATCAATAAAGTATTAATTATCTATCAATCAATCTATCTATCTATCTAATAACGAGACAATATGCAAATAAGGTAATAATAATAATAATTCATTTTATTTATAAAGCCCTTTTCATTCATGCAGAGTTCCTTGTACTTAGTTCTGATTAATGCAATAGTGTGTGTGTGTGTGTGTGTGTGTGTGTGTGTGTGTGTGTGTGTGTGTGTGTGTGTGGATCTGAAAAAGTGGCCAGCAGACATGATGCTGGAACTGTGACACGTGTGCAGTGCACACACACACACACACGCACGCACACACACACACACGAATAATAATAATAATAATAATAATAATAATAATAATAATAATAATAATAATAATAATAATAATTATTATTATTATTAATAATAATAATAATAATAATAATAATAATACATTTATTTATTTGGTTCCACAAATATGTACAGGTGTTTGTATGCATTATATCTATTTGTTATGTTGGTTTCTATGTGTTTCTAGGTTGGTTTCTAGCTTTCCCTGTAATCTGAGTCCACACCAGCGCTGCCTGGTCTCGGACTGCTTCATATCGGTTATATGGTTATGTCCTTGTTCTTTTTGTTTTACATTATGGGCAAATAAAGAAAGAATTTGTCTAAAAGCATTTCTTGTTAAAGTTTGGATTTTGTGTGCCCTGTATGCAAGATTCATGTCCCTTGCCAGTCACATACCTATTTAAGTAATGAACTGCACTACTTGTGGTTGTTTTTAGAGATTTTAGAGACGTTTTATACTCGTGCTACAAGATTTTGGCCTGTGCTACAAAACTATCAACCTCTGTAGCACCAGTGCTATGTGCAAAAAAAGTTAACGTACAGCCCTGGTCTCCGGCTCCGCACCAATATATGCAAGACACGTTCCTGTACATGGTCGGCTCAAGGGTTGTTTGTGTCTGTTCGATGAGGCCTACATTTTTTTGCGTAACTTCTCCTCAACAGAACTCCGATGGCAAAGTGGACTCCAAAGGAAAGAAGATGCCCAACAAGCCACTGAAGATTTTGGAGGAAGACGACGAGGATCTCAGCGCTCTGAAGGACCCCTCAGAGAAGGTCAGTGGGCCGCTGCGCAGTAGCGAATGTATTTCCTAAGTCAAGAGTAAAAACATTGGAGTCGAGGGAGAGACACCAGTAGGATTGTTGTGGATGGATTTGCTATAATCGGTCCGTGTCGTTGGTCACTTCTACAAGGGTAGCCTAGTTAAGTGGTTTTCAATAATTTTTTTCACAGACATTTTCAGAGTAAATATTCCTGCAACCCAAAATTTGATTTGGCAGATTATTTTTGTAAACTGGACACGATTTACCAAGCCTTTGGACTGTTACGCTGCTAGCCTAGTGTTGTCATTCAAAATGTCTGTTTTTCAATGGACTTGAAAGGACCACTATGATACTTCCAGTGAATATTTTGGAGACCCATGTTAATCTTCCCATGACCCACCTGTGGGTGCAGAGCCACACTTTGAAAGAAACTGACTTAGTTCACTGGTGTAGTCTATGAGATGAGTCGGAAGAAATAATGTTACTTGTTATGGCCTCTGAATAAGACTCCCACTTCCACGTTGTCAGCAGCACTGAGGAACATTTCAATTGAAGATGTTTCGCCTTTGAGACGCCAGCGTAAAGTTGGATAGGGTGTCTTAAAAAAAAAAAAAAAAAAGATTTACAAGATTTAGATTATCATCTAAAAAATGTATGTTTATGTATTTTCGTATAAAATGACCCATAACGGCTGCTGTGTTGTGTCTTTTACACAAAAACACAAGGTCAGATCCAGAATCCTTAGACCATGTGTCCAGCGCTTGCTGTGGCATCATATTACACTCATGTGTTCAGTCAAGTCTTCATTAGTCTAGAATGATGTTGACCAGCATCTTCTTCAGACAAGTCCTGGTGGGTCGTAGTAAAGGGCTCTACATGCTCGAGCAACTGCGACGCAACTGCAACACAACATAGTTGCAGATGTCGCAGAGTGTGTTGCAGATGATGTTGTGAGGATGTTGCGTACCTATCACAAAAATCAAACTAGATTAGATGTTGCGTGGAATAACCGTGGATGTTGTGTAGCATTGGTTGGTTGGTTAGCGAATGGGGGCGGGGCTCTCATAGGGCTGGGCGATATGGAAAAAAATCATATCGCGATAACGATATGATAATTTTATTTTATTTCTCGATATCGATAATTATCGAATTGTTATAAGTATAAAAAAATTAAAAAAAAAATTATTTATTTTTTTTAACAACAGATGTATGTTTATTTTGCAGCAATTCTTTGTCATTGCCGCCATCTTTAGTGTTACATCCCCTCACACTCCAGTTCTCAGGCTGCAGCTGGTTTAAAAGCTAAAGTAAACCGGCTTCTCTGCTGGCTGTGGCTCCAGAGGAGTTGAACAGTTCTGGCTCTGCTAGTTTATTTTCGATCTTTTGGCGCTTTTTTGGTGGACAAACCACCGCACATGTGCACTGTGACTCGTGACTGGAGTCTAGTTCTGCTAGCACACATAGCCTACTGTGTACAGACGGTTTCAAAATTTATTTTAAATTAGAAAGCAAACAAAATAAATGGACAAGAGAAAAAGAAATCTGAATTTGGTCAGTATTGTCATTTGGACAAGCAAAGCCATTACTTTAAGTTGCAGGCAAGAAAGACAAGTCTGTCCACTGTCTCTGGTTTTAAAACTGCCCTGTTGCAGGTGAAAAAAAAAAACGATTTTTCGATTTTTTTTAATTTCGATATTCGATATCGATTATTAAAATATATCGCGATATTTATCGTTATCGTTATATCGCCCAGCCCTAGGCTCTCATATAATATTGGTTCCGCAGACAGGAATACTATCCTCGATAGTTAACGTAATTTATACAAATTGAAGTATTGATTTCTTCGTAACGAATCATTCAAAAAATATACAGTCAACTGGAATATGTTAGTTTTTTACACATATGTTGGATTAAGTAATTGGTTTGTCATGACAAACCAACAAAAAAATCGCGAATTAACCGGTGGTTATCCTATAGCCCTAGTTATATGTACATTTCAACAAAGTGGAGCTGCGGGGGAAGACTTCCATATCATACGCCTTCTAATCCTCTTACCTTGGTGATTTAAAAGCCTCCACAATTTAGTAAACAGTATTCCCATGGCTGGTGTTGATATTTTACAATGCCAGCTTGTGAGAATTTGTTGTAGCCAGCCAGCTAGCGTTGATGCTATTCAATGCTATCATACCCAACTAACGTTAATGCCATTCAGAATTTATTAACATAGCTACAACACACAGTAACGTTAATATAATTACATGCATCATTGTTTACAATGAACGGGTGGGGATAATCAAAAGGACTGGACACGGGGACAAGTTAAACGGCAATCAATTAATTTAATACAACAGGTAGTTTTGAGCTGCATTTTCGTGCCTACGACCACACCACAGCCACAGGGATATGCAGCGTTGACGAGCTCTCTCTCTCCTGCCGATTAAAATCAGCAGCTCTTCCTCGAGTACCTGTAGCTGCCTGCATTTGCACAACGGCGTCCATCCCTGCTGCTAGCTAACGTTAAAACTAACCTAAAGTTAGTTGTTCACCAACAATCTCAACATTTGTATTTAGCGTCAGCTAAAAAACACTGAACCAGACGACACAAGCCGCTAGCGATAGTAGCAATAATACTTCCGGTCGGGGGGGGGTTTAAAAATAAAAGAGCGACGTCTAAAACACCGGAAAGACGTTTATTTTGTACAAATTTTACATGTATTTGTACAATGTTGCATATGTTGCAGAAGTATAAAGGCAGTGTCTGCAACATTGTTGCGTTGTCGATGTTGTGTCGCAGTCGCCCGAACATGTAGAGCCCTTTAGTCTTTCAACTGAACCTTCCAGATCCCTTTTTGATGGGGCAGATAAGAAGCTAAACGCAACAACATTTTCTTTCACATTTCACAAATAAAAACTGCCCCTTTTTCCTTCTTCTGGGGAATGGATTTGTAGTAGGGTTGCTCGATTATGCAAAGATCATAATCACAATTATTTTGATTTATATTGAAATCATGATTATTAAACACTACTCATTGATTTGAGAACATCATATGACGACTGAATTAGTTTTACCTTTCTTCTCGACCAAAAGGTTGCTTTTCTATCATTACAAGTTACCATAGACGTTTCTTTGGCTCCCTCCTCCCCCTCAACACGAGCTGAAACTACTGTTCCATTGTGAAGGAAGGGTGTGCTGCATTTACAACAAGACTAAATGAGAGCAACACGGCATCATCGGTTTATCTTGATTTCATGGTCGTGGGAAGTTAAACAAAGATTGTAATTAAATTAGTTGCCAGGCCCTGATTTGTAGTTCCCGGTGGTCCTCAAAAGCCCAAGGAGAAACGTTCCCTGCCATACCTAAAACACATAGGTCTCCAAACTCCCTCGCCCCTTTTGAACTGGAAGGTGAATGTCTCTTTCTCTCCCCCCCTCCCCCCGAAGGACTTAACTGACTCCGTCCTAAAACATAATGACAATTTATATGGAATTATTTCTTTAAGTAATTTTCCTTCATACATTTTTGCCAGTGGCCGCGAAATAGGTATTCAATTAAATTTTTTAATTATCTTTTCCCCCCTTCTTTTTCCGTTTTTCTCCCATCCCAATGTTGGTTGCTATGCCAATTCCCAATCCCCTTACTGGTCGTTGCGCACTCTACCCCCTACCGTCGGTCTGGGAGGGCGGAGACTATCACATGCTTCCTCCGACACATGTGTAGCCAGCCCACCGCTTCTTTTCACCTGGCAGCGAGGACTCTCACTGGGAGAGTGTAACGTGTGGAAGGTCACACTACCTCTCCCAGATCCTTCCCTTGCTGGGCAGGCGCCCCGATTGAACTGTAGGAGTCGCTGTTTACAACGACCAGGACCCACCCACGCCGGCTTCCCACCCGCTAACACTGCCAATTGTGTTAGTATGGACGGTCGGCCAAGCCGGAGGCACCACAGCCGGATTCGATCCCACTGGCTCTGTGGTGGTAGACAGACACTTAGTCCGCTGCGCTACCCAGCCGCCCATATGTATTCAATTCTTAGAGAGACAGAGTTCACATTCACACGCTAAACCTGTTCAGATGAGGTCTGGAAAATATTGAATAGGGTGCAAAGAAATCACTCTGAAGATTGATATTTGATATATATCAATATTTTTCCTAAGATGATCCGTGTGCTCTAGTACTACTATTCTTTTTGAGGTATTAAATTCTATCGTCTTAAAAAGGTCTTAAATTGAACTGCAGGAACCCTGTAAAAACATGTGAATCACCTAATTGACCAGTGAGTTAATTGGTTTCCATGGTTGTGTTCTAAGTGTCCAACTGGAATGGGAAGCCAGGGTTGATGACCACTTTTACACTTTAAATTGAAGGCCATGCATTTCTCAAGGAGGGCGGAAGAGCAGGAAGATGCACCATGAAGTAACGCCATAACGCCACGTCATTACATAACGTTTTGGAATATGTATTTCAAAAGTGTGTGTGTGTGTGTGGGGGGAGGGGGGGGGGGGCCTAGCCAATGCTTTCTCTTTCCTTTCTCAATTCTAATTGGGGCCTCTTTTCAAAGCTGACTGACTTGTAGAGGATGTCTGCACATTTAGGAACGTTGTTACTCTTATTAGGTCAACGAGTCTCCTCAGAGAATAGTTTCCAATTGAATTCTTCTTCCATTATAGCCGGTAAAGGATGACCCACATTTCCATCACTTCCTGCTCAGCCAGTCTGAGAAGGTAAGACGGAACGTCTGCTTCCCCCCCCCCCTTTGCACCCTCTGTTCCATTTAGTTTATTGGGTGGGAGCGTTGCTTTACACTTGAGTGGTTTTTCAAATTGTTTCAAGATTCAGTACAATGAAAAAGCGTGTTTTAAAAAAAAATCTCATTGCATTTTTTAACAGAAGGTATGTAAATGTAAAATTACCCAAAATGTTAGAACTGTTGTTGTTGTTTTGACAATGATGACTAAAGCTCTTTGATCTCTCTCCCCCTCGATATCAACAAAATCAAGCCATTTCAGATATCCAATCTGCTTCCTTGAAGATATTACATTATATACTCTGGATACTCTGATTGGCCCATCAGTCACAGCTAGCTGAGTGGTGTAACCTTGTCCTGGTATCAAGCATCTATATACTGTGTAGTGAACAGAAGGCCACGCCCCCTCAATCTACTGAGAGTTCAGCATCTATAGTGTGTAGTGAACAGAAGACCACGCCCCCTCAGCCTACTGAGAGTTCAGCATCTATAGTGTGTAGTGAACTGAAGGCCACGCCCCCTCAGCCTACTTAGAGTGGAGCATCTATTAGGCTGGTAAAGCTATGCCTCCTAAAGTGTTAATCGGAAATACAGAAATACCGGCTACAGGCTTTCCGGTTTCCGGAAACCCCCTGATCTGTTTATAGTCCCCAGGGAAACAAACAACAAGCAGACGCTCGTACATCTCGAGGGAGGCGATAACGAGGTTGTTTCTGGGGAGAGTGCATTTTCACGAGCACCTGTCGTGATTTCAGGGGCGGGACTTCCTACCGATTCCCACTTTCGGCCGTAGTGCTTTACCAGGCTTTATCTCTCGAGATATAAAGCTGGGAACGAGGTTAAGCATCTATAGTGTGTAGTGAACAGAAGGCCACGCCCCTCAGCCTACTGAGAGTTGAGCATCTATAGTGTGTAGTGAACAGAAGGCCACGCCCCCTCCACCTACTGAGAGTTGAGCATCTCTATAGTGTGTAGTGAACAGAAGGCCACGCCCCCTCAGCCTACTGAGAGTTGAGCATCTCTATAGTGTGTAGTGAACAGAAGGCCACGCCCCCTCAGCCTACTGAGAGTTGGCTGTGCTCGGAGAGGGTGACTTAAAACGGTTATAACAAATCAAATGATTTGTGACTGAATTATTTGTGACTGAATTAAAACATCATTGTACTGGATCTTTAAATTTCACTTCCCCATTCTATTCTAGTCATGTTTCCTTTGGTAGTCTATGTAGTGGTGTTTAAATTCTAGTCACGTTTCTTTTGGTAGTCTATGTAGTGGTGTTTTTTAAATGACACTTTTCACTGCCATGTTCCCATTTACGTCTTGAGCATAGGTCTAATCAGTCGGCGTATTTCCATGTAGCCCTGTAGTCTTGTTATCTTGCTTTCCTTTCCTTGCATGTATTCCCTGAAGCCCTTGCTATCCCTGCTCAACAGCATTGCCAGCCCGCTGGTTGAAGCAAACAGGAGACCTAATGCCAAAGACACACAATTAGAGCTGAATTTCCCCCGAGGCAATTGCATGCACTCTTGGTGCTATAAGGCATTGCCTTAATTTAGACACTCAATGCGTGTGTAAACATACACACACACACACGTGCACGCACACTCACACACTCGCCACCTCAATGTGAAACTATAACCGTTAAACTGCAGAAGCATGTGTCTAGACTGATAAATACTTTGTTCAGTTCCTAACCCCCCCCCCCCTGCACCACATTGACACACACTTGGTGCAGTCATGTTATCACAGCCTCAGTCCTTACTGAGCACTAGCACAATGAAATCCTAAACCCAATGTCCCTTTGTACAATTCCATTTGTAAGCCAATTATTCACTGCACTTCGGTGAAATCAAATGATGGGTTCATCACACATTTGATTTATTTCACAGTCCAACATGATTAGCTTCAGCTCTATTCAGAGTGTCACAGTGCTGGCCAGTGTGAAATGGCGGAGTTGGAGCATGCTATAATGCTAACCCACACTGGTCTAGCCAATGACTTGTGGTCTGGTTTCTCCTGTGTGTCTGTGTGGTGTTGGTTTGGAAGAGAAGGTGTTTTGTGTGCAAACTGAATGCTGTAGTGTTAACCCTTTCTCTCCCTGCAGCCTGCCTCGTCAATGGAGCCCATTAGCAAGCGCCTGAAGATCGTTGAAGAGGTAAAGTAACCCGCCCACTGTCGAGAGCTTTATTTTCTGCCTGTTAACAGCAGAAGTGGCTTAATAATTCATTAATTAATAATGAACCAACCATGGTTGCTTTCATAAGAGACTTTCATATTATACACTTTAACCTGTTAAGCCCTAGCCATATTTTCAGAAAATTCGCCTAAAAGTACATACCCAAGTAAATGTAAGATTGCCCCACTTCTACAAGGTCAATTTGCATGTTCTTGGTATCTAGGGACATCTATGGACCTCAGGGAATGTATTCCCAGTGTCAGAAATATTGTCTGTTACTATGCTTGAGTAAGTTGTAATGAACCAAAGGAGAATATAAGTTATTATTCGTTTTTTCCCCCCATCTTTGCTAACATATTTCATATATGTAATGATATAACATTTATCATTTCACAAAGTGAAAAATTCAGCACCTTCTTGAGATCAAGTGTACTAAATATCTAAGCAAATAAACAAAGGGCAGATGATTTACCAGGGTTTTTGTAGATGCAGTACTGAATTTTGCCATCCGGACACATTCAATATGAAATATGAATATAGAATATCGCGCCTATAAATTACCTTATTATGGCCAAGTCATGCATCTATGGATCGGCCCAAATCGCCTCTTTCCAATGGCGGAGTTAAATCTGGATTTAGACTGAATGAAATCTACTTTAAGTACAGTTAATGTCCATAGCTCCGTATTTTTTTTTACTGGATTGAGACGCGTTATTTTCCTAGACGTTCACGGAAAGGAAAAAACAAATTTTATTTATCCAGGAATGTCCCATTGAGATACAAGATCTCTTCTTCCAGGGAGTCCTGACCAACACGGCACACAACAAGTTTCAACATAAAAACAAGGGCATTAACACTTTCGCGGCCACTGGGATCCGTCTAATCTCACTCTATAAGGCCAGCTTATCATGACAACCTTTCATTGTGCGTGAGGCTGTTTGTAGAGCTAAATCTATACTTTATATTATTGCTATCAGTCCATTGTCATTGTCAATTGACACTATAAACCGTCCCTTCAATATGCCTTAAATAAAGAATTTTTTCATCAATACGTTCCCATTTTATAGCGTTGTGAATATGAACTATATACCGCAATGTTCTGGGGTATTTCCTGGAAGGCGAGATATAGGACGCTAAGCTAATAACGTTAAATCGAATGGCGTTTCGGCTATACACAAGCTAGAGCTAAAACTCAAAATTCATATTATCGGTATCATGGTCCACCATGAATGCATGGAAGGGGGGGGGGATGGGGGGATGTCGTTTCTGATGATTGATTACCAATAACGGCATTCGTTATTGCAACATCATACGCTGACCGGGTGGATGGCTATGAGAACAAGGCCCGATCAGACTGAAATTGACGTCAAATCGCTCTTACCTGTGGCCGGTTGGATTCCAAAAAGAATTTCCCAGTTATTTGATCGCCATCTGGTAGATCGATATGTCCATTGGCTGCATACTGAATTCGGCGTCGCAAAAAGTATTCCAGGCGATCTGGTGAAGCCATAGCTTTAGGCTAACAGAAAAGCTAACCCGGAGCGGAAAAAAAGTGACACCCGGTCTTAGGGCTGGGCGATATGGCCTCTAAATGATATCGCGAAATTCTTTGGCCATATCGCGATACACGATATATATCGCGATATTTTGACATTTCCTCTAAAGCACTTAAAAATGCTTGATTTAACCCTTTGATGCATACAGTCACGCCAATATGATGATTATAATAAGTCCCTGCAACATATGTTTGCATTATTAAACCATGAAGATGCTTTAAAAAATTATTTAATGAAAATGTACTAAGAGTAGTCTACTGACACTAATAAAAAAAATTATTTACATCTAAGACAATTTATATTAAAACTCTTGGGTGCCTAAGACTTTTACACAGTACTGTGTTTTCTATCCACTTTAGCCAAACACACACACATATATATATATATTAGGGATGCTCGATATTGGCTTTTTTACCGATACCGATATTCCGATATTGTCCAACTCTTAATTTCCGATACCGACATCAACCGATATCAACCGATACCGATATATGCAGGGTTTCCCCGTCCAAAAAACTGAATAATTTCAGGTAACTAATAATTTCACTGGATATATATATAACAAATATTGTTATTGTTTTTTATTTTTTTTAAACCGATACCGATATTTTCCGATATCACATTTTACTGCCGATATCGGCCGATAATATCGGTCGGCCGATAATATCGGACATCCCTAATATATATATATATATATATACATACACACACACTACTGTGAGAAAATAATAATCGCACACAAAGGTATAATGGCTTATAGCAGACTTAATGATTTTAGAATATTTCAGATAATGAAATTAAATGTTTATATCATCAACTATCCAGTTAGTATTTATACTGTCTGTAACGTTTGGCTACTTTAAATCATTGAATGTAGAGAGAGAGCGAGAGAGAGAGAGGGGGCGAGAATGAACAAGAGAGCCAGCCCCCCCCCCCCCCCCCCTCGGGTTTTGTTCTAGGTTCACGTTTTGATCGTCTAAGCCAGGGGTTCCCAAACTTTTCAGGCCAGGACCCAGAAAATAAGGCGTCAGAGACCCAATGCACATCGTCAGTTTTTTTTTTTTTTGTGCCAAATATCACTTCAATCCTATTAAGTTAGTTCAAGTTAGTTATTCATTTATATGTGCTATTTATGAGAGGGCTAAATTGTTGCAAAATAATAATGATAATAATAATAGCCTCATTAACACTTTGGTTGCCTAAGGTTAAATTAATGATATACCATAGATTGCCAGCGCTATTTGTTTATGGAGAAAGTCCCCTTCTTTGCAGGGCTATAACTTTTTAAATTCTATTGCTACATTGCCATTATTAGGGCCCATTCAAAGTCCTATATGTATTGTTCATTGTGTAGCAACGTTAAACTTTTTCATTCACATATTCATAGTAAAGTATGGTCTAATGTATAAGTATGTTTTCATCTCTTTCTGCAGCTTTCTCCAGAACGTGATATATAGCCCCAAATGCATTATATTTATGATGAAATACAGTTTGATGGCAATCAGCGCGATATAAAAAATTCCAACTAGACGTACTTCTAGAAGTTACTACACGTCATCTGATGTTGACCGGATGGGCGAGGGGGCGTTTATAATTCCGTGGGCAGCGTTATACCAATCATCTAATGTGGGTCAAATGTTGATAATATCAGTTATTATCGAAGACGGTAACGTTACACGCTGAAACTCACCCCAGTCTCCGCGCGCCGTTGGGCGATCATCGTCGAGTAGAAATTTTATCATTATGGGATATATTATTACCCGGTCCATCTCCAGCTTGTATAATGGTATATACGTCCAAATCATGTTGTTTATCGAGTTATTGGCAATCGATCGCTATGTAGAGTGACGAGCTAGAGTCACGGGACATGTACCGAGTGGCCGGAAGCAATACGGACGTCTAGCAAAACCTCTAGTGCGCTTCCTGTTAAGCGCTTGCGCCGATCGGCCACCAGATGGCGCTCCTGAACCGCCAGAGAGCTCAGTGGGTCCTGCTGGTGGATCTCAGGCCAGCGGAGGGACATTATGAATCCGATCGCAGATTTTTGAAATATTGATATAAAGACGACGTACAGCGTCCCCCGGCAACTTTAGTATGGCCAGCAAAGACGTCTAAAGACGGCTCCCGGCACCCAAAGTGTTAAAATACTATTGTTGTTTCGGTTGTTTTCAGCGTTTTATGTGCATAATCTGTTATTTAGTTTGAAATGTTCGTTGAAATAAGTAGATTTTTCGTTTTTGTTTATTTATTAAGTTAATATAAAACCATATAGTCACATTTTAGAATACACTAGAATAGAATTTTAGAATACAACTAGAAACACTGTCCTGGCCTGCTTCTAAGTTCAGTGGCCTGACAAAAAAAATTAATTTTTTTTTTTTTTTGGGAAATCATCTCGCGGCCCACCTTTGGGTCGCGACCCCGACTTTGGGAACCACTGGTCTAAGCTGCCGTAGGTGATGACGTCACACTCTAATGTAAACAGGAAGAGATGGAGATGGAGACACACGGAGATGGAAATTGGATGATATACAGAAACGAATAACCAATAAATATGAAGTTATGTTTAAACTTCTGTTGTCAAACGTTGTCAATATAACCCACCCCTTTCCTCACGAATGGAACTAGTCTTGTGGAGTCTGCTTTGACCGTTTTCCAGGGTTAGCAGCTATCGCTAGTTAGCTTAGCATAATCCTAATGGTTACCTTGGTTAGCAGCTACCGTTAGCTCATTGCTCGTGTCAATTAAATTGCATGTTATTAAAGGTCCGCGCTGGTCTGTCTAATGAAATTACAACCGCAACATTATATCGCACTGTACAGCCCTGACTACACTAACGTTAGCCTATAGCTCCGCCGTCCCTGCTACACTCGGGACCAGTACACTAACATTAGCCTATAGCTCCGCCGTCCCTTCTCGAGGAAAGCACTGCGAGTGTCTCTCGGCCGCGGGCGGCGCCATATAAACTAATACTCGATGTTTGCGATATAGTACAGTACTACATTTCGGGTAGAACAATCCGCGATACATCGAGTATACTAGATATATCGCCCACCCCTACCCGGTCTGCAACAGGAGAAACTGCATTCTCGAGACAGCGCCAATACCAGGATCTGGCCAGTACTGCACTTTCGGAGTCCCGATATGCCTTTTCCAGCCAATATACAGCTCTGTGACATTGAGTAGGATATTAAAATGGAATAAAAGCAAAACCGAGTTTACCACGTATATATACGTGGTTGGCCGTCAAGCGCTGGCTCCCAATCACGTTTATATATACGTGGTTGGCCGCGAATCGGTTAATACCGACTGTATTGATCTATTTGTGACATGAAATAAATCTCGGCCTTAAGAGGTTGCACGTCGACTTACTTCGCCTTATTCACTTCCCCGCCGCATTTGGTCGACTTACGATGCCTGCAGGGGTGCGGATGCATGTATGTCCATTCACTCCAATGTTTTTTTGTGTGTTTTGAAATGTATGGACGTTTATTTGAGAATGTTAATTTGCCATGAGCGGGCCAACATGATGATCGGTCCAACACCACGTACACATGCATAGGCACGCACACATGTTTCAATTCAATAAATTCTTCAAAGCAAAATACTTGTTTGTTTTTTCAATGGGCCATAGTAGGTTTAATTAAAAGGAGGGGTGGTTAATACAGTGAAATGCTGTATACCGCTGTATTTTGGTAGATACCGTACTACTGTCGGATGTCCTACCGTTACATCCCTAATCATGATGTATATCATCAGAAAAGGGTCCTCTGGATGTCGTGGTATTTTCTTCTGCCTCATCGCCTGGCCCTGTGTGTTGTTGCCCAGCCCTGTGTGTTGTTGTCCGGCCCTGTGTGTTGTTGTCCTTGTGAGGTGTACACAGAAATAGCAGTGTTGTGTTTGTTTTGGTGCAGGACACAGGGTCGACTATCCAAGCAGCAGACAGCACAGCCATCAACGGCAGCATCACACCCACAGATAAAAGGTACATTGAGCATCACCTCCACAGATCGCCCACAGATAAAAGGTACATTCAGCATCACACCCACTAATAAAAGGTACATTCAGCATCACACCCACAGATAAAAGGTACATTTAGCATCACACCCACAGATAAAAGGTACATTCAGCATCACACCCACAGATAAAAGGTACATTTAGCATCACACCCACAGATAAAAGGTACATTTAGCATCACACCCACAGATAAAAGGTACATTTAGCATCACACCCACTGATAAAAGGTACATTCAGCATCACACCCACAGATAAAAGCTACATTTAGCATCACACCCACAGATAATAAAGGGCACATTCAGCATCATGCCCACAGATAAAAGGTACATTCAGCATCACACCCACTGATAAAAGTTACATTCAACATCACACCCACTGATAAAAGGTACATTCAGCATCACACCCACTGATAAAAGATACATTCAGCATCATGCCCACAGATAAAAGGTACATTCAGCATCACACCCACTGATAAAAGTTACATTCAGCATCATGCCCACTGATGAAAGATACATTCAACAGGCGGCTAGGTGGTGTAGTGGGCAAGGCACTCGCCACCAGTGTGGAGACGCTAGGATTCGCGTGTTCGAATCCAGCTCTCCACATTGTTTTCAGTTTAGCTGGTCGTCCGCAGTAATACACATTGGCCGTATTACGGGGAGGGAAACTGAAGGGTGGGGATCGGGCGTTGTGAACAAGCGACTCCTACAAGTCGGTTGGTGCGCCTGCGCAGTAGAATCAGGAAGTGTCGGGGGCAGCGTGAGCCTCCCACGCGTTACTCCTCGACACTGAGAGATCGAGCTGCGCAGGTGAAAAGATGCGACTGCTGTTACCTCAAGTACCGGAGGGGACTTGTGCTATGTATGACTTAGTCCACATTGCAGCCGGCTTGTGGGAGGCAAGAAACAGCGTTCGTGACAGGGGAGGGTTGAATTGGATGATACGAAATTGGGATGGGAGAAAATATAGAAAAATGGGAGAAAAAGTGGATAAAAAAAAAGAAAGATACATTCAACATCACGCCCACTGATAAAAGTTACATTCAGCATCATGCCCACTGATAAAAGATACATTCAACATCACGCCCACTGATAAAAGTTACATTCAACATCACGCCCACTGATAAAAGGTACATTCAACTTCACGCCCACTGATAAAAGGTACATTCAGCATCACGCCCACTGATAAAAGGTACATTCAGCATCACGCCCACTGATTAAAGATACATTCAGCATCACGCCCACTGATAAAAGGTACATTCAGCGTCAAACCCTCAGATAAAAGGTACATTAAGCATCACACCCACTGATAAAAGGTACATTCAGCATCACACCCACTGATAAAAGGTACATTTAGCATCATGCCCACTGATAAAAGGTACATTCAGCATCACACCCACAGATAAAAGGCACATTCAGCATCACACCCACAGATAATAAAGGGCACATTCAGCATCATGCCCACAGATAAAAGGTACATTCAGCATCACACCCACTGATAAAAATTACATTCAGTATCATGCCCACTGATAAAAGATACATTCAACATCACGCCCACTGATAAAAGGTACATTCAGCATCATGCCCACTGATAAAAGATACATTCAACATCACGCCCACTGATAAAAGTTACATTCAACATCACGCCCACTGATAAAAGCTACATTCAACATCACGCCCACTGATAAAAGATACATTCAACATCACGCCCACTGATAAAAGGTACATTCAGCATCACACCCACTGATAAAAGATACATTCAACATCACGCCCACTGATAAAAGATACATTCAACATCACGCCCACTGATAAAAGGTACATTCAGCATCACGCCCACTGATAAAAGATACATTCAACATCACGCCCACTGATAAAAGGTACATTCAGCATCACACCCACTGATAAAAGATACATTCAACATCACGCCCACTGATAAAAGATACATTCAACATCACGCCCACTGATAAAAGGTACATTCAGCATCACACCCACTGATAAAAAATACATTCAACATCACGCCCACTGATAAAAGGTACATTCAGCATCACACCCACTGATAAAAGATACATTCAGCTGGCGGCTACGTGGCGTAGTGGGCAAGGCGCTCGCCACGAATGCGGAGATGCTGGGCTCGCCTGTTCGAGCCCAGCGCTCCACATTGCTTTCAGTTTAGCTGGTCGTTCATACTAATACACATTGGCCGTATTAGGGGGTGGGAAACTGATGGGTGGGGATCGGGCGCGGTGGACAGCGACTCCTACAGGTCCGTTGGTGCGCCTGCGCAGTAGAATCAGGAAGTGTCGGGGGCAGCGTGAGCCTCCCACGCGTTACTCCTCGCCACTGAGAGATCGAGCTGCGCAGGTGAAAAGATGCGACTGCTGTTACCTCAAGTACTGGATGGGACTTGTGCTATGTATGACTTAGTCCACATTGCAGCCGGCTTGTGGGAGGCAAGAAACAGCGTTCGTGACAGGGGAGGGTTGAATTGGATGATACGAAATTGGGATGGGAGAAAATATGGAAAATGGGAGAAAAAGTGGATAAAAAAAGAAAAGATACATTCAGCATCACACCCACTGATAAAAGTTACATTCAGCATCATGCCCACTGTTAAAAGATACATTCAACATCACGCCCACTGATAAAAGTTACATTCAGCATCATGCCCACTGATAAAAGATACATTCAACATCACGCCCACTGATAAAAGGTACATTTAGCATCACACCCACTGATAAGTTACATTCAGCATCATGCCCACTGATAAAAGAATAAAAGATACATTCAACATCACGCCCACTGATAAAAGGTACATTCAGCATCACACCCACTGATAAAAGGTACATTCAGCATCATGCCCACTGATAAAAGGTACATTCAACATCACGCCCACTGATAAAAGGTACATTCAGCATCACACCCACTGATAAAAGGTACATTCAGCAGCACACCCACTGATAAAGGGTACATTTTTTCACAGTTCTAGATAGGGCTGGGCGATATGACTATTATATAAATATCGGGTACAGTTCATTAACGATACACTTTTTAAACGTATCGTGGATATCGTGATGTTTTGCCCAAGAGGATTGTGTCGCGTCAATCTGGTCCACACGTTGAAACTTTTGACCAACGCCGCCCCCACACACACACTACTGCATCAAAGTTACTACTTATGATAACAAAGGCATTCGTTTTGTGGCATTAACGTTATATAGTTACATGTTCAATAACATCAGCGTATTTACATAGCAACGTCCGAGGTCGACCTAGATATAGCAAGCATTAGTCGTTCATATCTCAGCCCGTGCTGACTCAGTTGTGCCCATTCTGCGGTCTGTTAATAAAGTTTTCAATCAGACAGATGTATGGAAACTAAGGCTTTTATTATAACATCCGTTGCAGTAAAATCATTATGCCTCCAGTCGTTTAGTCTTCCTGCGGAGCTAAAAGCTAAACGTCGGCCGCGGGGAGCTATTGTTGTTGTCATTGAGCTCTCCAATGGCGGAAGTAAAAAATTAATACGCGCTTGCCGATTGGTGCTAAGAACAGCAGGGCGGGTGCAAGCGGTGTGACGTAATTGGCAGACGCGACTGTCAATCAAAATGATTCTGTTTGCCGTCTGAATGAATGAAAATGTTATTAACAGATTGCAGCATGGGTACAATACAGTACAGCTCAATACATCAACAGTGGACTGGAGGATGCAGACCAGAGAAAGACTTTCGTCTTGTTTACATCAGGGTCCCCCATTTTCAATTCATCATATTTCATATCTAAATCATATAATATCTCATTGCTAAATATATGCAATATATAATCTAATAATCCAATAATCTAAATCTAATATATAATATAAAAATGCTAAATGCATGGGTATTTTATTTTGTCTTTAATGTTAGCTTGCAAACTCAAATACTGTCTTGGTAAGCCTCATAATGAATTGTTTGGGGAAAAAAAGAAAAACATCGTGATGCGTATCGTGTATCGCCGAAAGGTCAGAAAATATCGTGATATCATATTTAGGCCATATCGCCCAGCCCTAGTTCTAGAGTCCCACAGGAAACCACAGGACAACTGACACTGGGTGCGTTTTATGTGCACATTAATATTGGTGTATTCCATCAATGAGATGAAGCATGTAAATTACATTCTGTTTACAATAGCTGAGCTCATATCCCAACTGAAAACACTGAATATCATCACTGGGATAAACTGATATTAGACCGAGAATGCTGAATATCACCACTGGGATATACTGATATAAGACTGAGAATGCTGAATATCACCACTGGGATATACTGATATTGGACTGAGAATGCTGAATATCACCACTACTGATATATATTAGACTGAGAATGCTGAATATCACCACTACAGATATTAGGCTGAGAATGCTGAATGTAGCATCCCTGGGAGAGTGATGGATGGACTCCTTTACTGGTGTTTCATGAATGTTTATTTTCAGTTCACAACGTAAGTACTGAAGTGAAAAGACAAAGAGACAAAGAAAAGATACTCAGATATATACATTATATATATACAGATATACATTAGATATACATAAGTGCCACATTCACATTGTTCAATAAAGCTAACATAACACTTGACACAAATGGCTTCCAATAACAGTGACATAGCCAAATACATAAATGAATACAAATATAAAATAAACAGCCCATATCACTAAATACGACAATTTGAGTACCTTGTCCTCTCTCCAACAGGGGGCTTAACCATAAACCACATGAAAGTCTTCTTTCCGGATCTATAAGCAAACAAAACTCTTAAAATGCTGGTACTCTGGACCTTATTAAATGTGTAGGCAAGCTAGCAATTTGCAATGATCAAGCTAGCAAGAAAACAACGTATTCCACAGTAACAGGAATAACTTTAGGTTGTCAAAAACACAAACAAAAGTGAGTTCAAACCAAATATTAAAACCATAGAAAGTGCACAGCAGTTACCTTGTAAACAATTCCCAAATAACAAAAGCATAACGAAGATATTCACGGAGATCTCTCTTTCCTTTTAACGTAACCTAAACCTTCATTTTATCCGTCAAGCTGAGCTCATGCTCGCGGTAGCTGCTTCCGGTTTGGCGGTGCTTCAAAATAAAAGTTCCCTATTGCACACAAAATTAATGACGCTACCTAGAGGGTCATTTACACTGAATATCATATTTCGGATATACTGATATTCGACTGAGAATGCTGAATATCATATTTGGGATATACTGATATTGGACTGAGAACACTGAATATCATCACTGTGATATACGTACTGAGATTAGACTAAGCCATGTAACTAACCCTGTCTTGTTTACTGTTTGGTTTTGTGGCCTGTGTGTGAGTTCAGTTTCCATGAAAATACTAGAAACATTCCGTTGACTTGTGCCTATGGGCATATTGGTACCATTATGAAAATGCATATAACCACCATATCCTGTCTTAAGACCATAACCAGGATATTGGCTAGCATCAATAAAATAATTTATGTAAAACGCACTGCTTTTCACAAACAATGTGAAACTAGTAAGTTGACCTCTGAGAAACGTGCAGTGCCAAGACTCAAAACATTTCTGGACTTGATTTTATTATTTGAATTGTACCTGTTGTGGTCTGACGTTGGTCTCATTCTCCTCGCCAACATTATGGGAAATGTGCTTACCGTCTTCTCCAGAGTCAGACAAGAGGATGGATACCAAATTCTTCAGCAATTCCTAGCTGTTGGCCAAAAACACCCGAGTTTTAAGATAGGCTAGTGGTTTGCATCTGCTTCCATTCATTTGTGCTGGGCTAGCTTGCAGCTGGATAGCTTTCTACTGAACGTACAGAGAGGAAATTGGTATCTATCTTCTTGTCTGACTGGAGAAGATGGTAAGTACATTTCCCATAATGTTGTTGTGTTCCTTTTAAACTGTGAATGTGTGCAATGAACATTTGTATTGGTTCATTCCTGCCTTTTATTTATTTACTTATTTTTTTGTCTTCATTTCCCTCTTCAGGATAGGGTTCCTGGGGCTGGGGTTGATGGGGAGCGGTATTGTGTCCAACCTGTTAAAGATGGGTCACGTGGTCACCGTGTGGAACCGCACGGCAGAAAAGGTAACTCCTAATGTTACTCCCGACGGGCCGGGTTGTAAAACATTAATCAGACTAGCGTTAAATATATATTATGTTATAATGCAGTTGAATGACGTCGCGTCTGACTGTGACATACTGTACCCCACTCTCCCTTAACTCCTTAAGCCTGACAGGCCCAGTACGGGGCTGAAATTAATATCACATCATAAATAGATCAATACAGTCCGTATTAATTAATGTTGCGTTTCTTTTTCAAATGTAGCCAAGAGTAAAGACTCTAGTCTAGTGTCACTCCACAGGACATAAAAAACAAACTTCAGACAGCTCAAAATTAATTATTGAGGGTAGTCCTTAAGTTACCTCCACGCACTCACCTAGGGCCAGCGTTCTTTCGGCAACTAAACTGGCTTCCGGTCAATAAAAGGGTAATTCATATCAAATTAGGTCTTACACACAAGTTCAAAATAAGGGTCCTAAATATTTCTCCAATTACTTCAATCGCTTCTGTGACAATCATACATATTCTACTAGAAGGAGTAGTACAGATTTTATACTTCCTAAATTCAACACGGTAATGGGCACGAATACTTTTTAATATTCTGCGGCATTGGAGTGGAACAAGCTTCCAGTGGCCCTGAAAAGCATAGAAGAGGGGGGAAGCCCTGTAAATCATCTGCCCTTTATTCATTTGCTTAGATTTGTTTTTGTACACTTTGTCTCAAGAAGGTGCTAAATGAGCTCAATAAATTATAATTTATATTCTCCTTTGGTTCATTACAATTTACTCAAGCATAGTAACAGACACAACATTTCTGACACTGGGAATACCTTCCCTGATGTCCATAGATGTCCCTAGATACCAAAAACATGTGTGGCCCGACGTGACCAAACCAGACTTAGTGCGGCAGGGTACATTCCTCAGAAATCGTGAAAATGTCTCATTTCAGATAATGGGTCAAAATAGAAATATTGCATTTTTGACTGCTTTGAAATCTTCTTTATCTTATTCCTTATTTGCAAAATGTAATAGAACTTGTAAATGAGTTAATTATTGTTAGATTGTCCGACGGTATGTATTCAGAAACATTGGGAAAAGACTACACTTGCGAGGGGAGCTCAGCAGAGCCTCTGAGGGGGTGTGGTCTGGTGTGTGTGAGGCTGAGCGCTGTTCATTACATGGTACTTGAGAGGTGCGAAAGCAGACAGACAGAGAGCTCTGCTTTCATCAAGCATGCATAGTGTAACATTAAGTTACACTGCTATCTTAACGTTAGCAAGCTAAGCATGCATAGCGCGACCTGTGTAACGTTAAGTAACTTGTGTTCCGCAGGGAAAGACCGTTCCATTTGTAACACAACTTCAAAGAATAACATCCAAATCCGATCCCGACGCGCATTTCCTTCATTCCACAGCGCTGAGCTCGCAACGTATTTCATTGATACTCTGGCCAGAGCCTACTCAAACGTTCCAATGCTGTCTTCGGGATGATTTTAATCCAAACGTCCATTCAGAAACGTTGTATTATGAAATAATTCTGGGATGTCTGACTATTTCCCTATACATTGGTGCGAGTTCAGCTGACAGTTCATAAAGTCCATGACATAAATTCATGAGATGCTCTGTTCTTTTGTTGTGTTTGAGGTGGATGTTGTTGAGTGTGTGGGGTTTTTCATGTATCAATTTTTTTTTGATCCACTTTTCTCCCATTTTCTATATTTTCTCCAATCCCAATTTCGTATCATCCAATTCAACCCTCCCCTGTCACGGACGCTGTTTCTTGCCTCCCACAAGCCGGCTGCGATGTGGACTAAGTCATACATAGCACAAGTCCCCTCCGGCAGTCGCATCTTTTCACCTGAGCAGCTCGATCTCTCAGTGGCGAGGAGTAACGCGTGGGAGGCTCACGCTGCCCCCGACACTTCCTGATTCTACTGCGCAGGCGCACCAACCGACCTGTAGGAGTCGCTGTCCACAACGCCTGATCCCCACCCATCAGTTTCCCACCCCCTAATACGGCCAATGTGTATTAGTACGGACGACCAGCTAAACTGAAAGCAAATGTGGAGCGCTGGGCTCGAACTGACGAGCCCAGTGTCTCCAGCATTTCGTGGCGAGCGCCTTGCCCACTACGCCACGTAGCCGCCCTTCATGTATCAATTTTAAACAAGCCTCTTGACTGTTGGAATTAGGGATGTTAAAAATAGCTAATAATATTATTCAATATTAGACATTCATTGATCCAGAGGCAACCGGCTATTCGTAGATATATCAAGACAACAACACAACTTGCCCTCAGGGACAATACTATTTCATCTATTTAGATACAGTATGTATGTATGTATTAAGTAAGGGATAATGTATAGCTACGAGGTCATTGTCGCAAAATTGACCGACACAGAGTTTAGAACACAGAGGCGCCGCGCCGAGGTGTTCTAAACGCAGTGAAGGTCAATTATTTTGCGACAATGACTGAGTATAGCTATACATTATCCCGCTTATTACATGGCTAACTTACTAACAATATACCTAATTCATTTTACACCATCGACAAGACGAGATCAAATGCAGACGCAGTTGTTCTGCTCTGTGGCTCCGCGCTGTCATCGCCGGCAGCGGGCAGGTGTGTGGACTTGATTGCACTGATGAGTGCAGCTGTGCATATGCTTAGCTTTCATGACTGCGATCTAAATGCTTGATTGTGATTGGTCAATAGCCCTCTGTTACCCGTATCAGTGGTGATTATTGCGCGTTGCCCATGGCAGCGGTCAAGTTATCGAGAAATAATTCACCGCTGTTAGGGGCAACCGAGCGCTATTGACCAATCACAATCAAGCATTTCGGCGAATGTTAAAACGCCATGTAATAATTACAGATAATTGAAGGTACCTCAAAACATGAAACCAACCCTAACCCTAACCCATGTACTAGTCTATATGCATGAAATGTGCATCTCTATGGCATCTCTAGACTCTACAAGTCAGGTTTTCATTGCCATCAATTATTTTTAGTTCCTTTTCCCCACAAGTTAACATTTCACTACCACACTACATACGGTTAACACTTTCACTACCACACTACATAAGGTTAACACTTTCACTACCACACTACAGAAGGTTAACCTTTCACTACCACACTACAGAAGGTTAACCCTTTCACTACCACACTACATAAGGTTAACACTTTCACTACCACACTACAGGTTAACCTTTCACTACCACACTACAGAAGGTTAACCCTTTCACTACCACACTACATAAGGTTAACCCTTTCACTACCACACTACATAAGGTTAACACTTTCACTACCACACTACAGAAGGTTAACCTTTCACTACCACACTACAGAAGGTTCACTTTTCACTACCACACTACATACGGTTAACACTTTCACTACCACACTACATAAGGTTGTTTCACTACCACACTACAGAAGGTTAACCTTTCACTACCACACTACATACGGTTAACCCTTTCACTACCACACTACATAAGGTTAACACTTTCACTACCACACTACACACACTACAGAAGGTTAACCTTTCACTACCACACTACATAAGGTTAACCCTTTCACTACCACACTACATAAGGTTAACCCTTTCACTACCACACTACATAAGGTTAACACTTTCACTACCACACTACAGAAGGTTAACCTTTCACTACCACACTACAGAAGGTTCACTTTTCACTACCACACTACATAATGTTAAGTTGTTAACCCTTTCACTACCACACTACAGAAGGTTAACCTTTCACTACCACACTACATAAGGTTAACACTTTCACTACCACACTACACACACTACAGAAGGTTAACCTTTCACTACCACACTACATAAGGTTAACCCTTTCACTACCACACTACATAAGGTTAACCCTTTCACTACCACACTACATAAGGTTAACCCTTTCACTACCACACTACATAAGGTTAACACTTTCACTACCACACTACAGAAGGTTAACCTTTCACTACCACACTACAGAAGGTTCACTTTTCACTACCACACTACATAATGTTAAGTTGTTAACCCTTTCACTACCACACTACATACGGTTAACCTTTCACTACCACACTACATACGGTTAACACTTTCACTACAGAAGGTTAACACTTTCACTACCACACTACAGAAAGTTAACCTTTCACTACCACACTACAGAAGGTTAACATTTTACTACCACACTACAGAAGGTTAACTTTTCACTACCACACTACATAATGTTAACCCTTCCACTACCATACTACAGAAGGTTAACCTTTCACTACCACACTAAATACGATTAACACTTTCACTACCACAATACAGAAGGTTAACACTTTCACTACCACACTACAGAAGGTTAACTCTTTCACTACCACACTACAGAAGGTTAACCTTTCACTACCACACTAAATTAAATAAACTTTTAAACTTTTATGACTTTTCCTTCATGGGTGTTGTGTTTACAGTGCCACAAGACAGTCATTGACATAACAAAAGAGCCTGACTAGAACGCAGCAAGGTGTTAAGACAGGGTGTCCGCGGATCCTTAAAAAGTCTTAAAAAGTCTTAAATTGGTTTATCAATAATTAAGGCCTTAGTTTGTCTTAAAATGTCTTAAATCCATTTTCAGAGGTCTTAAAAATGCCATAGAAAGGAAAGATAAAATGCCATGTCATGTTTTATTATGAAATCTGGGGAAGTACGGTTAACGGGAGATAAAGTCGGGAGTTTTTATTGACCGCGTTGTAGCATCACGCAGACCGGAATGGGGCGGAACCAACACGGGTCCTTATGTTGGCCGGGAACAATTTCAGTGGAGTCTAGCTAACGTTAGCAAGGCGAAGCGGAAGCGATAACGTTACGTTTAGTTTAGCATTTGCACTCGTTAATATGGGAAAGTGCCAATTTAACGAGAACTGGCTCGACAATCCACTGTTTGCGCCATGGTTGGTCCCAGTCAAAGACCATTACGAGGCCTGCTGCAACAACAAAAAAAGAGCAGTCGAGTCGCACATGCTGAGCAGCGCTAAGCGTACCTCTGCAAAAACGGCGCCTGCAAACTACTATTTCGAATTTCTTTTCGGCCCCGCCATCTCAGGTAGGACTATAACATCTGCACCAACAGAAGTCTGGATAACATGCGGCTCCACGCCAACACTTGAAGCTGAGGTCTTAACTTGAAAATAATCTATTCACGGATGTAAACAAGGACACGTTTGTGTTTATGTTCGATGAGAGTCACCCACTATGTATTTTTTCCTCCCACCCACCCCCTCCTAATGTACAGTATCCTCCCATCATATGTATGTTAGGATCTATGGGTAACAGTACTGTATATTTGCATATCTTATGTCACAAATGTAACAGTACTATATACCTGTATGTCCCTATGCCATAAATGTCATGTATGTTGAGTGTCATAAATGTCACTATGAATTGAAAATGGGGGACCCTGATGTAAACAAGACTAAAGTCTTTCTCTGGTCTGCATCATCTTAACAATTGTGTGTATTGAGCCGTACTGTATTGTACCCATTCTGCAATCTGTTAAACAAAGTTTTCATTCATTCAACCAAACCACAAAAACAAAACGACTGGATGAATAAATGAAAAACTTTATTAACAGATAACAGATCAATACACACAATTGTTAAGGGGATGCAGACCAGAGAGACTTTCGTCTTGTTTACATCAGGGTCCCCCATTTTCAATTCATAGTAACTGTACTGTTACATTTGTGACATATGCAAATATACAGTACTGTTACCCAGAGATCCTAACAGAAAATATATACATATGATGGGGAGGAGACTGTACATTAGGGGGGGGGGGGGGGGGGGGGGCGTTGGACATTTACGGTGCCCAGTTTCTAATTGCAGCCTCCCGTAAGGTGCTCTTTAAGAGCGGTTTTGAATGTGGGCAGGGGTAAAGTGGGTTTTAGGAGTGAGGTTAAGCAGTAGTCTGACCAGTTTGTTTTGTGATGTTTGTAATCTTGTTTTTAGGGCCTTTGAGGTGCTTTGGTACCATGAGGTGCAAGCATAGTCGTAGTACCCTTGAATGAGTGCTCCTGTTAGAGTCTTCAGGGTATTCTTGTTTACCAGAGAGGAGATCCGGCACAAGAATCTAGTTTGTTGGTTGACTTTTTTGATACCCTGGGGAGGGTGGTAATAGTTATGTGTTCTGACAGGTATCAGTCCTATGGTGATAATCATGTGTTCTTACAGGTATCAGTCCTATGGTAGTATGTGTTCTGACGGAAATGTGGCTGTTGCACTTGCTGCTTGGCCCCTGGTATATTTTGTATAGCTATATTTGCTATTTATGTTTGGTCACCCCTTTGTTGAAATTCATCCAATCCAGTTACTCCTTTAAGTTCAAGATTTGTAAGTTTCCAAGTTATTTTTTAATAAACATCTTTGGACCAACGTGTCCCTAAACTTAAACTAATTGGTGTCGTTGCATGATTTTTGCCATTTTGTTATTGTGAAATTGGTATTAAATTTAATTCTGAGTGGCATTAAAAAAGTCTTAAAAAGCCTTAAATCTGACTGGGCTAAACCTGCAGATACCCTGTAAGAGAGAGAGGGGACTATGGAATACAATGCATTCTGGGTAGGGTTGTAGTCAGGGTTAGAAATTAACATTTTTTTTCAAGGGCTTTTTTTGCCCCCCTTAATTGCTTTTCGGGGGCTTTTTTTTGTATTTCGGGGGCACAACATTTTTATAATGAAAATTAACATAAAGATTATAAAACATTGTTGACACGTTTTTTTACAGTCTTCGTCCCTATGTTTGATAACGTAATGTTAATGTCTCCATATATAGGGCTCTACGCTAACCTTTTTCCCAAGGAGCACATGTGCTCCTAAATAAAATGTTAATAAATAAAATCTAAATACAAATTTAGGAGCACACAGAAATTTAGGAGCACAGTGACAATTGTTCAAGTAACACACACACACGCACACGATGTGTGACATCATGGCTTGGTTTCATGTTTTGAGGTACCTTCAATTATCTGTAAATAATACATACATACTCTATCTAAATAGATTAAATATTATTGTCCCTGAGTGAGGGCAAGTTGTGTTGTTGTCTTGATATAATAACCGGTTGCCTCTGGATCAATGAATGTCTAATATTGAATAATATTATTAGATATTTTATTTTTAACATCCCTAATTCCAACAGTCAAGAGGCTTGTTTCAAATTGATGAAAAACCCCACACACGCAACGTTTGTGAGTATAGGCTCTGGCCAGATCGATCAATGAAATACTTTGCGCGCTCAGCGCTGTGGAATGAAGGAAATGCGCATCGGGATCGGATTTGGATGTTATTCTTTTGGAGTTGTGTTACAAATGGAATGGTCTTTCCCCGCCGAACACAAGTTACTTAACGTTACACAGGTCGCGCTATGCAGATGCTTAGCTTGCTAACGTTAAGATAGCAGTGTAATGCTTGATGAGAGCAGAGCGCTCTCGTGCCTGTAACACGCAGCGGGCCCCGCCTCCCTCCTCCTTGGAACAAACATTCCACCAAAAACTGAATTTCAGTCCAGTTTCAATCTGAACTATTAACAGCGGAGCTGTTTTGTAATCTTCACAATCACTCGTCTGTCTCGCACACTGCAAGTAAATGATTTTTCCGGTTTGCACACACATATTATTAGGGGCAATACGAGGGAAATGCTCGCACTGTAGAGCATATATATAATTATATATATAATTAGTAAACTGTCGGGGGGCTTTTTTTGCCCCCCTTAACTGAATTTCGAGGGCATTTGGTCAATTTTCGAGGGCATTTTGCCCCAAGCCCCCGTTAATTTCGAACCCTGGTTGTAGTTGTTTAACACTGTAAGTGTGAAACTTTCAAGGCCATTTTCTCTGAATACGTTTTGTGATATCACCATGATTCATAGGAAGTAGCTTGAAAAGTATCCCACCAAAATGTTCAAGTGATGGCTTATTTTGAAGGTATGAATCTGTACTTTCATAATATGTAAAAATAAAAATAATAATAATAATTTGACGTTGCCTCAACAAGTCCCTACTATCCACGGCTGGTCACATGTGTATCCTTGTAGAAGTGGAGCAATCTTCCATTTACTTGGGTATGTACTTTTAGGCGAATCTTCTGAAAATATGGCTCAGGCTTAAGAGGTTAAATACTACCGGTAGTCACATTCTGAAGTCTACCGCATAACTCAATGTATTTTTTCAGTTTTATTAGAATTGATTAAAAATAATTTAAATTAATTTAATGAACATTTTTAAAAGATACATCTGAGATGATTTTACCACAAAACGCTCTGGTTGCTCATTTGGCCATAGATGCCATCCGTGTTCTATAAATTGGATGGTGTACTTAACCTCTTTAGACCTACAATGTCTGCTAATAATGCATTATATAGCCTGTATATACACGCATGTGTTTCCCGGTTTCAATGGGTTAAAGCTACAGTAAGCAACTTTGTAGAAATGGGTAAGAGTGAGTTTACCTGGCCGTCACTTTTCAAGCCCACGCACGCGCAACAATGGTTTTCCACAGACTCCCAGAGGCACCAGCAGTGTTAAGCTAAATCAAATTGAAAGAAAATAAGAACATTTCCCAGCCTCTGATCAGTAGGTAGTTTTGCACATTGTGTGTACCTTTTTAAAACCTTTGGTCAAAACCATTTGACCAAAAACATCTGATTGGTTATTGATGCAGGGGGCTGTTGTTTTTGGCTAAGTAGTCCTTTGGGAGTCTATAATAATAATAATAACTTCGTTTTATATAGCGCCTTTCAGAGGACCCAAGGTCGCTTTACATAGGGGGAAACCTATGGAAAACCTTTTGTTGCGCATGCATGGATTTGAAAAGTGCAAAGCTTGCTCTATTTCTGCTGTGCAGGTAAACTCACTCGCTAATTTCTTTGAAAATTGCCTTCTGTAGCTTTAATAAACCAGCTACTATTGAGCTTTTCCCTAAATGTGTTTGTCTGAAATCGGCAGCTCAAATGCTCCTCGTGGTCTGAATTGTAAAGGCGTCTTCCTCCTTCCTTGCATGTCGCAGTGTGACCTGTTCGTCCAGGAGGGAGCCAGGTTAGGCCGGACCCCCGCTGAGGTGGTCTCCATGTGTGAAATCACCTTCTCCTGCGTCTCCGACCCGAAAGCAGCCCGGGACGTGAGTAGTAGTACCGACACTGGGGCCAGGTCACCCCTGCTCTCCTGGCTCAATCAGTGGCGTTGTGTCCAGGGTTTCCGTTGTCCGGTAATTACCGGTTTTTGACCGGCAAAATCTGTTGAAGTCCGACATATTTAATCTCTCCGGTCATAATGTCCGGTGAAAATAATTCCCTCTAAGCACAATTTGAATTGTATTAAAATAGTTACATTTGTTTCATTGTTGCTTCACCAAGCAGGTCTAATAATGACAACGATGTGTGTTCTATTATGATATGTGTGTAGTGTTCTGATAACGACTATTGGTGAAGCGATGTCGAGATTCATTTGCGGGAGCTAGATTTGCGAGAAGCATGCAACTGAGCCGCAGAGCTGATGCAGTTGTGCGCGCACAGTGCAATACTCCAATTCAGCCATTGGCAATTCAGCTGTTGGGTGGGGGGCGCTGCTGAGCGGTCCCCAGACCGGGATGAGAGCACCGCTGGCTCTGCGGCTCTGCAGTTGCATACTACTGGTATGTTCTTCGTTGGGACTGGGAAGCGGAGATATAATAGTCATCACGCAACGTTTATATTTCACGATAATGTTGCCGTCTCTCTCTGCCAAATTTCTCAGTTATTCGCTTGATATAATTAATACAAATTTCCAATATAACGGAATTCGTTAGCTCATAAAAATGTGATTATAACACACTGCTGTTTATTAATGTCGGGCCGACTGCCCACAGACACCTATTTGATTTAAAGTCAGCAGCAGCACGGAGTCTCTGGACTTATTTTATTTGGAATATAATGACTGTATACGCAAAAGTAGCCTAGTTTTAAGTTTAATATTATAAATCTACATGCCTTGAGGATGTCATTCTTTATATAGCCTGCCTATCAATTGTTTTTAAGCTCAATAAACTCTGACCGGAATTTCTCCCATTTGACCGGCAGATTGAAATCTTGCCGGACACGGAGACCGGCACCAATATTTTCTAACGGAAACCCTGTTTGTGTGGATGCTTGTTATTATGTGGTCGGGAAATGATCTCCATCTCTCTTGTCTCCCCACCTCTGGATGTGTAGTTGGTGCTGGGGCCCAGCGGAGTGCTACAGGGCATCAGGCCAGGGAAATGCTACGTAGAGATGTCCACTGTCGACCCAGAGACCATCACAGAGCTCTCGCAGGTAGGGCTGTCGCCATATGCCCAATGTTGCAATACCACGCTATTGACGAGCCAACCGCAGGGGTTGGCAGGCGGCCACCACAACCGCAATGTTCACGTTTGTGAAGGCCCTTCTTGTTTTACACTTCACTGTGTAAACCCTTCACTGTACACTAGGGGTGTAATGGTACGTGTTAGGGCTGGGCGATATAACGATAACGATAAATATCGCGATATATTTTAATAATCGATATCGAATATCGAAATAAATAAAAAATCGAAAAATCGTTTTTTTTTTTTTTTTTTTTTACCTGCAACAAGGCAGTTTTAAAACCAGAGACAGTGGACAGACTTGTCTTTCTTGCCTGCAACTTAAAGTAATGGCTTTGCTTGTCCAAATGACAATACTGACCAAATTCAGATTTCTTTTTCTCTTGTCCATTTATTTTGTTTGCTTTCTAATTTAAAATACATTTTGAAACAGTCTGTACACAGTAGGCTATGTGTGCTAGCAGAACTAGCCTCCAGTCACGAGTCACAGTGCACATGTGCGGTGGTTTGTCCACCAAAAAAGCGCCAAAAGATCGAAAATAAACTAGCAGAGCCAGAACTGTTCAACTCCTCTGGAGCCACAGCCAGCAGAGAAGCCGGTTTACTTTAGCTTTTAAACCAGCTGCAGCCTGAGAACTGGAGTGTGAGGGGATGTAACACTAAAGATGGCGGCAATGACAAAGAATTGCTGCAAAATAAACATACATCTTTTGTTAAAAAAAAATAAAAAAAAAATATTTTTTTTTAATTTTTTTTATACTTATAACAATTCGATAATTATCGATATCGAGAAATAAAATACAATTATCATATCGTTATCGCGATATGATTTTTTTCCATATCGCCCAGCCCTAGACTACGTGTATTCGTCCCGCAAATTTACGGCCGTCACGGTGCGGTACGCGCACCCATGCGACGAATACGCCTCACAGCGCAAACACACCCACATGCAGGCACTCGCGAGGTCCGTGTGAGAACAGCGCGCGTGGCCGGGCACACCGAGCTCAGACTTCAGAGCGGCGAAAGTGCACGGAGGAGAATGTAGCACATTTACATTGGAACAGCTGCAGGGTCATTACAGTTTTCTTTCGTTTCATTGTGCGCCCAATAACGTTAACCAAATGAAACCAATGGAAAGAAACACACACGCGTCGCCGACACACACACACTCGCGCCAACAAACGCATCAACATTCTCCCCCGCCGGACTCACAGGCACAATCAAATAAAAAGAAGAAACATACTTTTCCGGACAGATCATCTGAGCTCCACTGTGTTTAAATCCAAATCATCCTCTCCCATTGTTGTAATATGTCATCTGTTCTCTAGTATTCAGTCTGGTCGTGAAGTAAAATTCTCTCTGGAAGTGAAACTGAAACTTAGCAAGGATAAGTTTAAAGGGGCAGTAAGCAAGTGGATGCCTGAACACAGAATGACACCAGTATCACTAATTACCACGGCAAGCCTATAGAAAATTATTCTATTTAATAATAATAATAATAATAATAATAATAATAATAATAATAATAATAATAATAATTATCATAAATATAATATATAAATTAAAAAAAATGTAAAAAAAAAATATTAACCCTTTATTCGCCAAGGACGAGTTTCCACGTCATTCTCCGCCATGCGTAATCGGCCAATGACGCCGTAAGGCGTCTTTGAGATCAATATTTCAAAAATCTGTGATGGCAATCATATTTTACCTAAGGAGTCTTGAGATCTCCTGTTGATCTCCTCTCAACTCTCCAACGGTTCAAGAGCGGCATCTGGTGGCCGATCGGCGGATCACCAAAACAGTAAGTGACGCGCCGGAAGTGGTGCTCGCCCATATTTCGTCCGGGCACTCGCTATCGTTAGCAGGACTCCATCTTGATACACTGGACATCGATCGGTTGCAAATAACTTGATAAACAACATGATTTGGATGTATATATTATTATACAACCTGGAAATGGATCGCATATATCAACATCCCATAATTGAGAACTTTCTGCTCCACGCGGACCACCCAACGGTCAGAGGAAGCTGCGGTAAGTTTTAGCGTGTTTGAATAATATGATCCATATAAACTGCTGTGATCTATGTATCGCCCATACTACATAAATTATTTAACGTCGGCCACGGACTTATAAACCCCCCCCCCCCCCCCCCCCCCCCCCCCCCCTCCGGTCACCAGCAGATGATGAGGCATGACGCTTAGGACCTTGCACAATTGAAAGTTTTAATATGACGTCAATCGGTATCAAACTACATTTGATGATGTAATATGTATTTAGGGCTATAAATCACGTTCTGCAGAATGCTGCTGAAAACGATAAAAACATATTTATACTTTTTAGACCGTATTTTAGTATGACTATGTGAATGAAAAAGTAGAATGTTTGCTACATCCTAAACGATAGATACTTGAGGTTGAATGGGCCATAGTAATGTCAATTTAGCAATACAATTTAAAAAGTTATAGCCCTGCAAAGAAGGGGAACATCTCCATAGACAAATAGAGCTGGCAGAGGACGGTATAAGGATGGATATAAGCGTGGCAGAGAAAGGGTTAATAACAATTATTATAAATATTTTTTTTCTGTTGTACCGAACCGTGACCCCAATACCGAGGTACGTACCGAACCGTGTCTTCTGTGTACCGTTACACCCCTACTGTACACCCTGTATATGTATGTGATGAACACTTAACCCCTAATTGCTCCCGATGAGCAGGTTGGCACCTTGCATGGTTGCCTCTGCTGTCGGTGTGTGAATGTGAAGAACAAAATTGTAAAGCGCCTTGAATAAAAGCACTACATAACCATTTATTATCTCTTTTATAATAAAAATGAGAGTTAAAGGACAACTTGGTTAACACTTTGGTCGCCAAAAACGCCTTACCACGTTATTCCCTGCCATGCTCATTCTTCCAAAGACGCCGTACCACGTCTTTGAGATCAATATTTAAAAAATCTGTGATCGCAATCATATTTCTCCCCCGGAGACTTGAGATCTACTGTTGATCCCCTCTCAACTCTCCAACGGTTCAAGAGCGCCATCTGGTGGCCGATCGGCGGATCGCCCAAACCGGAAACAGGAAACGGAAGCTGGTGCTCATTTCAATTCGGTCCGATCACTCGCTAATAGTCCCAGGACTCAAGCTAGACACATTGGATAGCAATCCGTTACCAATAACTCGATAAACAACATGATTTGGACGTATATACTATTATACAACCTGGAGATGGATCGCATATTTCTACATCCCATAATAGGAATATTTCTGCTCCACGCTCATCGCCCAACGCTACGAGGAAGCTACGGTGAGATTCAGCGTTTTTTTTAGGGATGCACCGAAAATTCGGCCACCGAAAGTTTTCGGCCGAAAATGGCCAAAAATGGCCTTTCGGCTTCTGGCCGAAAGAGTTTTTTCACCGAAAATATATCACCGAAACAGAAGCAACCTGTAACCTAACGCGTGTTGTTGTGATGATGTCATCAAAACGCGGATTCATTACATGCGCGCTGTGAGCTCTTCAGTCCTGCGTGATACTCCTCTTGGGACTCGGGAGCAATGCATCTCCTCGGGAGTCGCGCTGTTTCTATGTAAACTCCGCGCGCAACCAGTCCAATAAATGCGTCTTTAACATACTTTATCCTTATTTACTATATGCCCGTTGCGGTTAATCACTGAGTGATCTAATATGCATATTATTCAGAGCGAGAGGGGGAGGGATTGTGTTTCTCACATTGACGCTGTCTGTCGCGCGTCTACTGTGCCAAAGTCATCTGGGGACTAGAAAGGTGCGCTCAGTAGAGCACAGATGTCCGCCTCTCTCTCTCTCTCTCTCTCTATCTCTCTCCTTTCTTTCTCTCTTTCTCTCTCTCTCTCTCTCTCTCTCTCTCTCTCTCTCTCTCTCTCTCTCTCTCTCTGATTGATTGAAAACTTTATTAACAGATTGCAGAATGGGTACAATACAGTACAGCTCAATACACACAATTGTTAAGGGGATGCAGACCAGAGAAAGACTTTCGTCTTGTTTACATCAGGGTCCCCCATTTTCAATTAATCAGGACATATATGACATACATGACATACAGATAGACAGTACTGCTACATCTATACATTTATGACATACCAGATTTGCAAATACAGTACTGTTTGTGATACAAAAAGACCCATAATAGTGATTATTTATTATTTAAGTTAAGTTTAGCCATAATCATATATTTTTCCATAATCAGGTAGCTGAACAACATTGGTAAAAAAAAATTCTATTCTATGAATCATTTTCGGCTTTCGGTTTTCGGCCAACTGTTTCCTATTTTCGGTATCGGTTTCGGCCAAGAATTTCCCATTCGGTGCATCCCTAGTTTTTTTTTAACGTGTTCGATATAAACTGCTCTGATGATCATATCACCCACACTAGATTAATCATCTAACGTTGGCCACGGAATTATAAACGACCCCCCCCCCCCATCCGGTCAACATCAGATGATAAGTAGTAACTTCTAGAAGCACATCCATTTGACATTTTTTATCTCGCGCAGATCGCTATCAAACTGTATTTGATCATCAATATAATGCATTTAGGGCTATAAATCACGTTCTGGAGAATGCTGCAGAAAACGATAAAAACATACTTATACTTTAGACCGTATTTTAGTATGAATATGTGAATGAAAAAGTATAACGTTGCTACACCCTGAACAATAGATACTTGACGTTGAATGGGCCATAGTAATGTCAATTTAGCAATACAATTTAAAAAGTTATAGCCCTGCAAATAAGGGGAACTTCTCCATAGACAAATAGAGCTGGCGTGGGATGGTTTATTATGAATATAAGCCTGGTGACCAAAGTGTTAACCTGGACCCTACTATTCTGTCATGTAGGGTCTAAATGAATAATCGGGTCCAGTATTGAGGGTTTCAGCCAGCAGCTGCAAAACGGGCTGCAATGTAATCACACAGTTTAAATATACAGAAATGTAACCCTTTCACTACCACACTACAGAAAGTTAACTGTCTGTAGTGTGAGGGTTAACATGCTGTCGTGTGGCAGTGAAAGGGTTAACCTTCTGTATTGTCGCAGTGAAAGGGTTAACCGTTTGGTAATGCAGCAGTGAAAGAGTTAAGAGCACTAAAGCTCAAGCACTAAAATTAAGCATTAGACCCAATGAGATCACGGGGTCTTCAGCCTGTTCAGCCGTCATGTGACCACATGACTGTTTCTCCCGTCTCCCACTGGATTACTTAGCCTGATCAAGACGTGGATTATTTGCTTTACTGAAAGGAAAATGTTGTGAAGGCATGAGGTACAACAAGTGATGTTAATATATGATGAATGATTATAGGATTCAAGGGAGCTCATTTGGGGTTAGCTAGATGTGGTGAAAATGTAACTCTATGTGTGACCCCCCTCGGGTAGGATGGCTGGTTGTGTGGCTGGTTGTATTGTTAATTGATTATTACATAACTTTATGTGCGACACTGAGGTTGGCTTGTTGCTGCTATGGATGTGGTTTCACTTTTTTGTGTAGATTGTGATGTAGCTGGCTTGCTTGTCTTGAGATATTATGAAATGGGATTTAGGAATGAAGACGAGCACTTATTGTTGTTTATATCAACTGTTTACTTAACACTTGATTGGCGTGGAATCGGCTGCTTATATCACTAATACCACGCTGTTGACTGGCCCACACCCAAGAGCCAAACACTTAACATAAACTGGGCAGTACATTATGTAAGACGAAGCTAATTCATTGCTTGTGTCTCCTGTGACTTGTGTCTCCTGTGACGCCACAAACAACAATAAATGTTGTTCATCTCAAAACGTCAAACCTTGGCGAAAGTATCTGTTTTCCTCCAGCACTTAAATAACATTTCAGACCAAATCCATACAAAGACTTAAGTAAAAACCATCCATGTTATGTCCCGTATCGGAAACCTTTTATTGAAAAATAACCTGTGATACTCATCCCTAACACACACACATACACCCTATAAACTGCAGTCAGCGGCCGTCAAGATTATCTCATCCCTAACACACGCATACACCCTATAAACAGCAGTCAGCGGCCGTCAGATCTCATCATTGTCCTTTGGGCTTTCAAGTCGTCGTCCTTCCTCCTCATTTGGCTCTTTGTTCCCTCCTGCAGGTGATCACGTCGCGGGGCGGCCGCTTCCTGGAGGCTCCGGTGGCAGGGAGCCAGCAGCTGTCCAACGAGGGTATGCTGGTCATCCTGGCGGCCGGCGACAGGACGCTCTACGAGGACTGCAGCAGCTGCTTCCAGGCCATGGGCAAGACGTCCTTCTTCCTAGGTTGGTGCTTGGGCCTTAGGGTCGTCCATAGGGATGGGAATTGATAAGATTTTATCGATACGATTCCATTATCGATTCTGCTTATCGATCCGATTCCATTATCGATCCTGATACATTTATAATTTAAATAAATAAATTGGAAATGCAACAGAACTAAGCTGGTTAGAATAACAACATGCAACTTGACATTTCTGATTGTCATTTATTGTTGAGCCCCCATGTCAGAAAAATACAAAAACTGTAAAAAAAAGAAAAGAATTCTATAGCCTACACTTAAATAAAATAATGTATTTGAGATTCTCTTAACACTTTAATCGCCATGGGTTAAATTCATAATTTACCATCCCTCGCCAGCTCTATTTGTCTATGGAGAAGTTCCCCTTCTTTGCAGGGCTATAACTTTTTAAATTCTATTGCTAAATTGCCATTATTATGGCCCATTCAATGTCTTATATGTATTGTTCATGGTGTAGCAACGTTAAACTTTTTCATTCACATATTCATACTAAAATATGGTCTAAAGTATAAGTATGTTTTTATCGTTTTCTGCAGCTTTCTTCAGAACGTGATTTATAGCCCTAAATGCATTATATTGATGATCAAATACAGTTTGGTAGGAATCTGTGCGAGATAAAAAATTTCAACTGGACGTGGTTCTAGAAGTTTCTACGCATCATCTGATGATGACCGGATGGGCGGGGGATCGTTTATAATTCCGTGGGCAGCGTTAGATGATTCATCCAGAGTGGGTCATATGTTCATCAGATCAGTTAGTATAGAAGACGTTAGAATATAACGCTGAATCTTACCGTGGCTTCCTCGCGCCGCTGGCAGATGAGCGTGGAACAGAAATTTTTCTATTATGGGATGGAGAAATGCCCGATCTATTTCCAGGTTGTATAATAGTATATACGTCCAAATCATGTTGTTTTTTCGGGTTATTTGCACCAATCGATGTTCACTGTGTCAATACGGAGTCTCTCTAACGATAGCGAGTGCCCGGACCACATATGGATGAGCACTACCGGTTCAAAGGTTAATTTCCGGCTGGCGATCTGCCGATCGGCCACCAGATGGCGCTCTTGAACCGCTAGAGAGTTGAGTGGAGCTTTGCACTGTGTCTCAGGGCTCCGGAAAGGAAATATGATTTCGATGACAGATTTTTGAAATATTGACATCAAAGACGAGTTACGGCGTCTTCGGCAGAATGAGCATGGCTAGGAATGACGTGTAAACTCGTTCACGGCGATCATAGTGTTAACATTTATTTATTTTTTGAATTTTTTTTTATTCTTAAACTAATTTATCTATTGAATAACGACCTGTTGAATGTAACTACAGTTCAATATCTTAAACTAATTTAATCTATTGAACCGTAGTTGCATTCAACTGGTCGTTATTCCTCCGACTCCTCTGTCATCTGGTCTTTCAGAAGACCCGCGCACACACACACACACAGAGAGCTCCCTCCCCGGCCCCCGCTCGCCCCTGTCCTGTAAGGTATTGGCTCGTGTTACTACACAGACATGTTTGTATGTTGCAGCACGGTACTTCCTGACTTGCCTACTAGTAAACAGTCAACGTGATCACATGCTCTCCGTCTCTTATTATATTGTGAACTAAAGAGTACAAGGTTTACACAACAGCCCCCACCTCCTTTTTTTTGTATTGGTACCTGTACTACCTGCTGTCAGCTGTTATCTCTCTCTGTGTGTCTGTATGAGCTTGGTTAGCTAGCGTTAGCTCCGTGGCTGGTAGGTTGCCCCGAATTAAATGAATGACTCAGTTCTAAAGCATTCGAGTCGTTTTCAATCACTGCACTTAGAAACAGTCAAACAGCGGGAGCGTTTCGGGAGCATATGACCAAAAACCAGGCAATTTCGAGCCCTTGATGAATCAAATAGTCTGCTCTATGGCTGCATGCTAACGTTATGCGCAACTGTAGGAAAAACCTGGCAGCGATAAGAGGAATCGATAGTCACAGAGCCATGCGATTCCATTCCAGGAATCGGACAATTAGGAACCGGCTCCCAACGGGAACCGGTTTTCGATTCCCATCCCTAGTCGTCCATCTGTGATTGGTGGTCAGGGTTTGTGTTAATGTTAAAGATGCTATGTGTTACTGCGTTGTGCTGAATATAAGACTGGGTTTTTAGGGGCGTCATCTTATTTTTGGCATCTAGACTTTTAAATGTCATTATACATTCACAACAACAGATAGCGCCAAACGAGCCCTCTCTCTCTCACTCACACATGCACACACGCGCGCGCATGCACGCGCACACGCAGCCTTCAGTGACACACACGCACACATACACAGCAACCAGCTCAAACAAACTGGCTCAAAAGTCAGGCAAATGAACAGAGGAGAAGTTACGATGCCAATGTTAAGATCATGGTGATCAACGAAGCAGACTCATCAAATTACTGTCGAGCAGCCATGAAATATGGTGTTACAGAGTGTGATGTCAGAAGATGGCGTGAGAAAAGCTCTCCGCAAAGTGGCTGCTTCCAGGAGATTGACAGGCAGGCATGTGAATACGTGACTGAAAAGCGCAATGACATTATGCCCATTGTGTTTTATTATCATTCTTTTTTTCAATTATATTTATCATTATTTAAGTAAAATCTTTTTCTTTCATAAAAACAAGATTTGGAAATGTTTTTCCCCAAAAATGAGTCTTGAAAAAGACGGGGTTGTCTTATATTCCGACCAATAATAAGTCATATCAAATTATTTGGAATGAGGACCATGTACACTCAACCACATACAAATAATGTGGAATAAAAAAAAGAAAGAGGAATACCATTGAAGTGGGACTGGAGCTAGTGGCTTACTGGATACTGGAAGTGGGACTGGAGCTAGTGGCTTACTGGATACTGGAAGTGGGACTGGAGCTAGTGGTTTACTGGATAGTGGGACTGGAGCTAGTGGTTTACTGGATAGTGGAAGTGGGACTGGCGCTAGTGGTTTACTGGATAGTGGGACTGGACCTAGTGGTTTACTGGATAGTGGAAGTGGGACTGGAGCTAGTGGCTCACTGGATACTGGAAGTGGGACTGGAGCTAGTGGCTCACTGGAAGTGGGACTGGAGCTAGTGGCTCACTGGATACTGGAAGTGCGACTGGAGCTAGTGGTTTACTGGATACTGGAAGTGGGACTGGAGCTAGTGGCTCACTGGATACTGGAAGTGGGACTGGAGCTAGTGGCTCACTGGAAGTGGGACTGGAGCTAGTGGCTCACTGGATACTGGAAGTGGGACTGGAGCTAGTGGCTTACTGGAAGTGGGACTGGAGCTAGTGGCTCACTGGATACTGGAAGTGGGACTGGAGCTAATGGCTTACTGGAAGTGGGACTGGAGCTAGTGGTTTACTGGATACTGGAAGTAAGACTGGAGCTAGTGGCTTACTGGATACTGGAAGTGGGACTGGAGCTAGTGGCTTAGTGGAAGTGGGACTGGAGCTAGTGGCTCACTGAATACTGGAAGTGGGACTGGAGCTAGTGGCTCACTGGAAGTGGGACTGGAGCTAGTGGCTCACTGGATACTGGAAGTGGGACTGGAGCTAGTGGCTTACTGGAAGTGGGACTGGAGCTAGTGGCTCACTGTCAAGTCAAGTCACACTCCCTTTGTTGCCGTAACGTTAGGCTACAGTAATGGAGAAACAACTTACCAAATTCCTTAAAACCCCCACTACTACTAATGTTAACAATGAAGTTATTCAAACCGTCAATACTTTTAAATATCAGTGGTTTATTCTGGATGATGACTTGTCTTTTAAACCCAAAAGTTCAGAAAAAATAAATAACGCACATCCTCCGTTTGTTGGTGCTGAGCCAAAGAGAAAAACACTGCCTACATAACAGGAATAAAAGAACACTATGTGACTGCAAAATACAAATTAAGGGCTGCAATAAGAAAAGCAAAATCCAACTACACCGCCAAACTAGAACAACAAATCACAACCAACGATACAAGAACCATCTGGAAAAAACTCCAGGACATTACCAACTACAAAAAGAACCCCCCCCCCCATACCTGACAGTGATGACCAGCTCCCGGACAAGCTCAACATCTTCTACACTAGATTTGAACAGTCGCCCCCCTCCCCCCTGCCACCTCCCCCCTTCCACATCCAGGAGGAAGAGGTGAGGACCACCTTCAAGAGGATAAAGAAAAATAAAGCAGCAGGCCCAGATAACATCAGTTCATCTGTCCTATATCACTGTGCTGCAGAACTGGCCCCCATCTTCACCAACATTTTTAACACCTCCCTCCGTAATTGTTCAGTCCCCCAATGTCTCAAACAGTCCACCATCATCCCTGTCCCAAAATCCAATAATATCTCCTGCCTTAACGATTACAGACCAATTGCCCTCACATCCGTAGTAATGAAATCATTTGAACGCATCATTCTCACCCACCTCAAAACCAGCACCACCCCCCTCATGGACCCACATCAATTTGCCTACAGAACCAACAGGTCTGTGGATGACACAGTCAACACAGCCACTCACCACCTGCTGCAACACTTGGAAACCTGCAACTCATACGCCCGCATTCTGGTTATGGACTTCAGTTCCGCATTCAACACAATTATCCCAGCCAAACTCATCAATAAACTTCTGGACATGAACATCGACCCCTGCATCTGCCACTGGATCCACAGCTTCCTCTCCAACAGACAACAGAAGGTCAAAATAAATAACATCACATCCCACCCTTTATATCTCAGCACAGGAGCCCCCCAAGGCTGCGTCCTTTCACCCTGGCTTTTCTCCCTATACACCAACCTGCTCATATTCCTCCACAACTCTGTAAAAATATATAAATATGCAGACGACACAACCCTTATAGGCCTCATCACAGACAATAACGAAACAGAATACCGTACACAAATCAACCACACACTCACCTGGTGCACAGACAATAACCTCCTTCTCAACTCATCAAAAACCCAAGAACTCATCATCGATTTCAGACGCCAGCCAAACCCCAAAACCCCCATATCCATCTCCGGCAAACCCATAATCACCACAGATTCCTTCAAATTTCTCGGCACTCACATAAGCAATAACCTCAAATGGAAAACCAACACAGACCACATACACAAAAAAGCAAATCAAAGACTCTTCTTCCTCCGCCAGCTTAAGAAATACAGAGTCAATAAACATCTCTTGCTCCGTTTCTACCAGGCCATTATACAAAGCATCCTCACCTTCTCCATAACTGTTTGGTACAGCAATCTGGACACTCACTCAAAAAACAAACTACAAAGAATCATCAATAAATCCTCAAAAATAATCTGCACCCCCCTCCCTTCTCTCGAATCACTCCACCGCCAAATCACAATCAGGAGAGCCAGGAAAATCATCTCCGACCCCACTCACCCAGCACACCACATCTTCCAGCTGCTGCCCTCCGGGAGGCGCTACAGATCCCTGACCACCAAAACATCCCGGTTCAAAAACAGCTTCTTCCCCACTGCCATACGGACACTGAACTCCCTGTAGCACCCCCCCCCCCCCCTCCCTGTAGTACCCCCCGCAACCCCCCTTGCCTCTGCTGACATGGACATGGACAACTCTGAACTGTATCTATGTAATTGTGTTTTCTTTTATGTACGCTGTAAGTGATGTTATATGTTTGTTTTATGTTGGAACTGCTATGCTATGCACTGAAACCAAATTCCACCAGCCTGGCTGGGTGGTCATTAAAGAAATTGATTGAAATTGAACTGTAATACATAAGACAAAGCGGGGCTCGCAACTCACTTGTTCCAAAAAGACAAAAAGGCAGTAGATGCGACGTTTCGACTAGAGATGTTCCGATACCATTTTTTCCTCCCCGATCTGATTCCGATACCTAAGCTTTGGGTATCGGCCG
The DNA here is from genome assembly GCF_963971535.1 of Notolepis coatsorum. Lineage (NCBI taxonomy): Eukaryota > Metazoa > Chordata > Actinopteri > Aulopiformes > Paralepididae > Notolepis > Notolepis coatsorum. The sequence goes on along the minus strand of NC_140178.1, from coordinate 52,633,877 downwards.
ATACCGATACTGATCCGATACCAGTGCATACAAAAAAAGTATTATATAAATGATAATTATTATTATTATTTTTTACAGCTACAGATACTGTTTTATATATACTGTTTTTAGTAATAACTAGAAAGTAATGGTATTTATTCAACAACAGGTGATTGTATAGATTAGTATTAGTATCATTAATTGACTTAATATGCTCAATGAGTATGGGGCTGCGGCACTGCAGATATACCCTACTCCAATGAGTTCACCCAGGGATCCGCACGGACGCTAGACTGTTGTTGCACTTGCTACCCAGTCTGTTAGCTAGTAGCAGATGCTCTGGCTAGTAGTAACGCTTATGTTGTGATTTTCGATGCAAAATAAATATTCAACATTCTCTTTTGAGACTCCGCCTCAGACTCTTATCCTTTGGCACTTGGAACTTGCTGTACTTTGCTTGCAGGTCTGCAGCCATTATTCCTGGATTATGAATAGCACCAACTTTAGCCAAGGTACCGTTATCGAGCTAAGCTAGCTGACCTAGCTCGTCTTCCGCAAGGTTTTCACATTGACATTTGATAACGTTAGTCAGCTAACGCTAGTCAGTAGCTACCTGACTAAAATTTGATGGGTGCATTATTGTTGATAGACGGTCAGTGTCAGGTCCTGGAGAAAGGACAGGCGATCATCTGATTTGATGTAACGTTAAAGCGGATGTTGTTCCAACTAGCTAGCTTTTCAGCTGTTAATGCTACAGTATAATAACACCAGCAAGCGAAACACATCCGAGCTCCCCGTCACACCGCTGTCGGGACAATGGAATTTAAGAAAGTGTATCTGCTGTTAAAATGACAAACAGCATCACACTTTAAAACACGTTCATTTTATAATCCTCACACTCCTAAATGACGTCATGGGATCGGAGGCTAGAATTTACGTGTACTCGCCGATACTGATACCAGCATTTTAGGCAGTATCGGAGGCATTTCCGATACTGGTATCGGTATCGGAACAACTCTAGTTTCGACCGACCTTTCCGGTCTTCTTCAAGCATGCATACAACACAAAAATGACATTTTTATACAGGAAGTGAAATAGATTGAAATATCAGCTCCACTTGGCAGGGCTGTACGCTAAGCTTTTTCACTAGGGGCACACTTGCCCCTAAATGAGAAATTTAGGGGCAAAGAATATTTTTTAGGGGCACATTTTTAAATAACAATTTTACCATTATTAAAAAAAATATGTTCCTCCTGCCTCATTACTGTGGTCCTTTTATTTAACATTTAAGTGCGTTTGTTTTCAGGTTTGTATCTTTTTATAATGAACCAACTGAGAAAGTGTGTAAATCACTAATAGAACAAAAACAACAAACTGTGTGTGTGTGTGCGTGCGCTTGTGTAGTGCTCCTTGAATGAGATCACCACAACACACACACACCATTGCATTAATCAGGAGGACAAGAGACTCTGCATCAGGGCTCTACAGTGCGACCATATTTCTCGCATATGCCCCTAAAAATGTGTGTGCGAACCTGAAAAATCAATTACTCGCACGGCGTGCGAGTGCAGATTACAGCCCCAGTCGTTCTTTTTATTTCTCCGCTGAGAATCGTTAAAAAACTACAAGTCCCACATTGCACTCAAGCCAACGGTCCAATCACAGTAGAGCGACGTGACTGGTTTCATGGGAAATGAAGCAAATGACCAATCGGAAGCTCTTATTTGGCTCGTTTACTTCCTGAAAGTCTGCCATTGCGATCAGGGCAGTTTTCCGAGACACTAACTTATTATAGTCTTACCAATAGCAATATATTTTAGAACACCTAGATTTAGCGATAGTGTTACAAAGGATCAGATTAAACCGAATATATATATTTATTGATTGATATATATTGCATAGTATTTGTATATCGTTTGATATCCCTTGTATATTCCTTGTACATATACACGGAATATCCCTTTAGCCTACTACAGACCATAATATTTCACTCTCCTATTGGACAGCGGTCCACAGGCGCCAGAGCCATGCCTCCGGAGTCAGGTTCAAAGTCACCGTCAAGACATGTCTGTGCATGCCCGGCCTTGCCCAGGGATACGAGACAGAAATGTCGTTGGCACTAGTTTGTTCACTGTGCATATAAATATGGCGCAGGTGAATACAGAAGCGCTTAATCTAAGAGTTACCCAATAAGTTGAAGCCTCACCCACGATACTCCGTGCGGTGAAGTATGGCCTGTTTGGCCCCAGAATAGAGCATTGAGACCGCGTGCGAATTAATAACTGAATTGTCAGAGTTTGGCGCTATACCGTCGAGTGCGACATATTTCTATTAAGTCAGTAATAGTCTATTTGTGTATAGTGTATCGTGCGGCTAAAGTTCTACAGTGACCAGCATCACCAACGCTTCCTCGTACCAGCTAGAGTTCTTATCCAGGCTGGGCTGCTTTCATGGCGCTTTCACCCGAGGAGACCTAGACGAGAACCGTGTGGACATGTACACTGGATTAATCTACCTGACGACTACATAGCCCTTTGCGGCTGGATTATATTTGTTTTGGTCCTGTGATTTATGGAGCGGAGAATCGCAGACGCCTGCACGTGTTGGATTTACCCTGTGAGGAGCCAAGTCGAGTCCGCGCCTCAGAGAGCCTGAGGCCGGCTAGCTTTCTTCACTGTGGAGCTACAGTCTACGGAGAACAGCTGTATTCGTCTGTGGATCAAGAGGCTATTGCACAGTCTCCTGTACTTGGAGTCTCCTTAGTCATCGTTGACCAGACTCTCTACTACCGACAGATCCTCTACCCCTGCTGGCTTACAACCAGGGGGACCCTTCCAGTATCTCCCGCTATATATTACTAGTGTACCATAGATATAATTCCCTAAGATTCAGGTTGTATAATTACCTCCTGCGTAACCAGAGAATGGACATTCATTGTTGATTTGCCTACGCACATTCCTTTGCCTTACAAGTGCATTCAAAGTATAATAGAGAAGTATTATGTACCTTTTGCTGCAATAAATACTTAAAGACAACTTTGTGTAGAACCGGTTCATTGTGGGAAGTGTTCATTATATTTATATATCATGTACTGTATGGCCAGTAATTAAAGTACATAAAGCGGTAGTGGTTTAATGATACCATACTTATCAATACAGTCAGGGAATTGTACCCCTCAGTTACAGATAGCAATAGTAATATAACGTTAATGCAACAAAACGAATGCCTGGCTTTGTTAATCATAACGTTGATGCAGTAGCGTATGTCGTTGTGTTGACTGTAAGTCTATAACGGACATGATAACAACATCAACAGCAGAGGTGGGCAATAGGTCCAGCTGCAGCGCCGTAGTGGGTCCAGCTGCAGCGCCGGACGGCCGGAGTGCAAGCGGTGTGACGTAATTGGCAGACTCGACTGTCAATCAATGGTCTACCTGACACGCAAACTCATAAACAATGTTTCTGTACTGGAGGTGTACAGTATTTCAATAGGCAACCCTGAAAGGATTATTTTTCTAGAAGAGCAACACAGCCAAAACATAGGCATTGTATGCATAAAAGGGGCAAAAGCTAAAGTTAAGTGACTGTTACTTTTGTAGCAGTAGTTTGATTTGATAGTTTATTTGATAGGGACAGCACATGTTAATGAACATCAAGTACAAAATACAAAATGTAAACATGCAGGGTTGTAGCAAGAGCTAATTTACACACATGCACGCACAGTACAAATATACATTTATTTAAAAAAAAATATACTCTGTTACTTGAAATATTTTCACTGTGCTCCTAAATATTTTTGGGTGCTCCTAAATTTCTTTGTGCTCCTAAATTTTTTCATTTAGGAGCACATGTGCTCCTTGTGAAAAAGGTTAGCGTAGAGCCCTGTGCATACATTTGTTTCACAATGAAAAGTGCTTTAGAAATCAAATGAATTATTATTATTGTAAATAACCCCATGAAAGGTTTATTATTTTTATGGGTAATTACCTGCTTCATATTTGTGATGTTACTGGTTTCAGTGTGTGCCTAAAGTGATCAATGTGTTGGGCCGTTTATAGAGATCTATGCCAATTAATGTTTATGTATATCCAAGACTTTTTTTTATAAGAATTGAGAGGTATTTGTATATGTGACCTTTATTTTGAAAACCGTGTTGCGACGCAACCTTATTTACATTTGCGCTTTTGACAGTGAAATGTTCAGTCCAACTTAGCTTGAAGGAAAGACTAATCAAAAAGGTTTAATTGACCCGTATGAGGCTCTTACGGTAGGACTTTGATTGTTTATAGAAGTGGAATGTAATACTATGCAAAACGAGAAATAAACAGTGATTTTACCAGCAGTAAAGTTGCAAGCCACTTTCATTTAATATACGGGGAACCGTGACAATTATTAGTATTATCTTATTTGCATATTGTCTCATTATTAGATAGATAGATAGGTTGATACTTTATTGATCCCCGGAGGGAAATTGAAGTAGACAGTATTTCACGTCATAATATGGGGTTACTACTCACCTAATGCATGGCTGAACCTGAACGTTAGAAGTGTCCGTGTCCCCGTCAATCAATCATCACATCAATCATCAACATCTTATCATCTCTCCACATCGGACGTGGTTGTCATAAGATGGACTGATATCCACTTCGTTGTTCTTGCAGAGCAAAATTAGCGGCTTAAATTTATTGAAAGGAAGTGCTTCTTTGGCGATGCAATAGCCCATATTATTATTGAAAGGAAGAGGCCACATTTGGTTTCGTTTCGCTAGGAATTATGGGATTTGGTGTTGGATGTATAGACTACGCAGACAGGGACATGGTCTTTAATCACACGATAGACTACAAGTACCAAGTATATAGCGTGACCCAGATTCACTCCACGCAAATCTTTTTTTCACTCAGGCTAGCAGTAAGTTCATTCATTGCCGACAGATTCTTTCATAGCACCACGACATTGTGTCGCACTGTACAGCCTTGGTTGTAGGCTAATGTTTAAAAAAAAAGATTATCCAATTTGTATGGATTAATTTAGGAGTGAAATGCGAATGAAGGGTTGAAATCACTACTCGCAACGTTGCTCCCAAATATTATTTTTCACTCGCAACGGCCAAATGAACCCTTTATCTGCCAGAGATTATTCTGATCTTAATCCCTTCTATGCCACCACTGTAAGTCTATGGAGATGTTCCCCTTCTTTGCAGGGCTATAACTTTTTAAATTGTATTGCTAAATTGACATTACTATGGCCCATTCAACATCAAGTATCTATCGTTTAGGATGTAGCAACGTTCTACTTTTTCATTCACACATTCATACTAAAATACGGTCTAATGTATAAATATGTTATCGTTTTCTGCAGCATTCCATAGAACGTGAGTTATAGCCATAAATACATATATTAGATCATCAAATGTAGTTTGATACCGATTGATGTCAGATTAAAAATTTCAATTGTACAAGGTCCTAAACGTCATGTCTCATCATCTGCTGGTGACCGGGGGGGGGTTATAAGTCCGTGGCGGACGTTAAATCATTTATGTAGTATGGGTGATATATAGATCAGAGCAGTTTGTATGTATAATAATAATCAAACACGCTGAAACTCACCGCAGCTTCCTCGTAGCGTTGGGCGATCAGCGTGGAGCAAAAATATCGTTATTATGGGATATCGATCTAGTTGGTCCAGTTCCAGGTTGTATAATACTATATACGTCCAAATCATGTTGTTTATCGAGTTATTGGCAACGGATCGATATCCAGTGTATCAATATGGAGTCCCGCGAACGATAGCGAGTGGCCAGACGAAATATGGGTGAGCACCACTTCCGGCCACTCGCATCCGGTTTTGGCACCTCGCCGTTCGGCCACCAGATGGCGGTCTTGAACCGTTGGAGAGTTGAGAGGAGATCTACAGCACCCGTCAAGTCTCCGTGGGTGAAATATGATTGCCATGACAGATTTTTGAAATATAGATCTCAAAGACGCTGTAAAACGTCATTTGGCAGATTACGCATGGCGAGGAATGACGTCTAAACACGTCATTGGCGATTAAAGGGTTAAGGGGCAATTTGCGATCATCTCGTCGCAGTGTACAGCCCTGCCTGGTGATCAGGGGCGGTCCCAAGACTTGCATGATTGTCTTTTAAACCCCACATTGAAAAACTGGTTAAGAAGTTGAAATTAAGGCTGGGATTTTATTTTAGAAACAAGTCCTGTTTTTCTTTTCATTCTAGAAAGAGGCTTGTCGCTGCCAATTTTTTTTTGCCAGTGCTCTATTATGGCGATGTATTGTACATGAATGCCTGTTCTACCTCATTGCATATGCTTGACTCTATTTATCATGGTGTCATGAGATTTATTACTGGCTGTCGATCACTCGCACATCATTGTACTTTATATGCCAAGGTAGGCTAGCTGTCCTTGTCTGCTTGTAGGTTTCTCCATTGTTATACCTTTATTTATAAAACACTTATTGGTCTGTTACCTTTATACAGTCTGTACATATCTCACTATCTCTGATCATCTATTTTACAGCTTGCGATCTCAGGATTATCTTTATGCCTCAGTCCCCAGAACTCTCACTGAGTTTGGGAAGAGGACTTTCATGTAATCTCCTCCCTCTACTAGTGTTGTCAAAGATGCCAACATTTTTGTTTCGATACTATACCGATATGAATTTCGATACTTTTCCTCAAAATCAGGGAAACACTCTCGGATGTCATTATTGTTCTTTATTTTAAAACACAAACCTTTATAACAAGCAATGGCATTCAAAATGCTGTAGAACCTTTCTTTGTCAAACTAGTATTGCACTCAAAACAAACTTGTTGAACAATGAGAGTAAAATGTATTAAAGCATTCAAATAAAAATGACAACTGTCAAACAAAAAATACTGTAGCAGCATAATCTCAAACATTCTCTTTATTTGTATTTTTGAATGATACAGTATATTCTGTCCCACTCTAGGGCTGCATGATTTTGGTAAATAATGGAATTGCGATTTTTCTGACATATTGCGAAAAAAATAAAAAAAACGGCCCAATGGAGGTTTATTGTAAAATACGGCTTACATCTGGAAATGTTTATTTTTATCTGGGAATCGATACCGGTACCCAACTGTACCTTTTTCCTGTACTTTACTCTCTCTCTGAAGTCTAAACTTCACAACACACAATCTAAAACCCCTCCCTCTCCCAAACCGTTCCTACAACAATTGTTTTATGTTGCATGAAAATACAAAATTCATGTATACATGTATTTTTTTTTATGTTTAAATATCAACATTATCTGGCAATCCTCAGTAAATACTAGGGGTGGAACGGTTCACAAAATCGACGGTTTGGTTCGTATCACGGTTTTAGGTTTACGGTTTTCGGTTCGCTTCGGTATACGTTAGTTTTTTATTAAAAAAAAATTTAACATTCCAAAAATACCATACATCAACATAAGATATATAGCCTAAAAGTAATCCAACTTTTCAGTTATTCTCAAGGACGTAGTTATGCAAAAGCTGAAAGAATGAGGCCATTTGACATCAGGCACATTATTTTGACAGTATGGTTAGAGCTAGGCGAGATTTTGGTACAGCAAGAGGGGAGGCATTGCTGATTTACACATGCTTCTCATTTATTTGGTAAAATGTTTAATAATGTTTGGCACACAAAGACCGAACTGACTGAAAAATATAGGCAACATTTGTCAAAGTATTAACTCGTCAATATACCCCCCTTCCCCACTAATCGAACTGGTGTCATGGAGTCACTGCTCTGAGTGTTTCCACTTGTTAGCTTGCGTCTAACATTAGTTAGCTCGCGGCTAAAGTTAGGTAGCTCATAGCTAACGTAACGTTATATAACCGAACAATACACACATGCCCCGAATGCGTACCGTTCGGTACAACCTCCACGGTTCGGGGCACGTGTGTATTGTTCGGTACACGGTTTGAATGCGTACCGTTCCACCCCTAGTAAATACTATAAAACTCTATCATCTGGTCTTTCCAAAGACCAGATATGAGACCGTGTACACACACACACACACACACACACACACACACACACAGGGAGAATGGCTTAAATTATTTTAGAATACTTCAGCTAATGAAGTTAAATGTTTTATCATCAACTAACTACTATCAAGTTCGTTTTTATACTGCAATGTTTTGCTACTTAAACGTTAATTGAACCAGGAGAGAGAGAGATGCCCCGCCCCATTCCCTCCCACCCTTTCTTTACTAGTGGAGCTGCTGTTTTCTGTCTCTGTGTTAGCTAGCTTAGCGGCTAACGTTAGTGGGCATCAGGAATGACGAGGATGCATTGCAAAGCTTGTTAGAAGCATTGGAGTAGAGCCATATGAAATCCGTTTTATTTTTTTCCAAATTCCATTTAATTTTTTTCCAAATTCCGTTTTTTCCGTTTTAATATTTCAGAATTCTGTATTTTGCTTTGTACGCTAATTTTACCATCAGAAATAGTGTCTAATAAGTGGGAATGAATAAATGTCCACAATTTAATAAGATATAACAGTCCATTTAATAGGGCTGTCTTAAATACTTCGAAGCTTCGAAGATTTGTTCGATGGGCATGGGATTCGAATATGAAAATAAAATTCAATTATAAAAAAAAAAAAAAATAATAATAATTATATATATTTTTGCAAAATCAACTCTGCCTCTCTTTGTTAACTACAACAAGCAATGCTGTTTGTTATTTAAGATGAGGTCGGACTCGGCACTGACAGATTTGTGTTCATTGTGCTGCTTTTATAAAGCCTCAAATGACGGCTTACAATATTTCATGAAAGCAAAGTGTTTTGTTTGTCTAAGATTTAAAAAGGTTTAAACTTTACAGCACTGACAAAGTTGAACAAAGTGCTGTACAAGTCCCACAACATAAAAAAAAAATCTTTAAAAAAAAAAAAAAAATATTAATTAAATTCATTTTTTTAAATTTTTTTATTATAGTTGATTCCATTTTTATTGCTCAATTCCGCGATTCCGTCCGCCATTCCGTGATCTCGGATTCCAAGAGCTGGGACTTATTTCTTGTTGCAAAATGCGACCAAAGCACTCTGGAGCTATGCTGTAACTTCTTCACACATGGAAGTTTCAAGAGCTGTTGTTGATGGGCGTATACAAAACGAATATACCGTTTTTCTCCAAATGCAGTATAGTATCATTTTGAATACTCTAGTACCGCGGTACTATTTTAGTACCGGTATACCGTGCAACACTACCCTCTACTTCGAATGGACTTAAAAAAAAACTCTGAAGCTACAGGCCCTTGTTACCTTGCCTGATTTTAAAGTTCATGTCAGACTTTACAACGTCTGAACTGGGAGTTTGCAAATGCATTGATACATAATGCTGATGCTACATGTTACATAATGTTATGGATATGGTGGTGCTTGCTAAAAACTTTTGTCTGTCTGTGTTTTGTCCTGTATGTTGTAACTTTGTTAATTATTCTTATTTTCATTCCATTTTGGCCAGGTCTTGCTCGTAAAAGAGATCATTGATCTCAAGCATTTTACCTGGTTAAATGTAGTAGAGAGAAAAAAGAATTAATAATAATAATCATATATTTTTTTTATTAAACTATGGCTGCAACAGTAATTTATAATTTTGATTTTAAGGCAGCAAAGTTTTATTTTATATAATAGAATATTTTAATCAAACACAATGTGTTTGGCTTCGTTTTTAAACATGTATTTTTGCACACGTACTTATCTGTGTTACATATAGCCATTAAACTTGACATTTGGCCAGTAAATTATAATATTATCTGCCACGTTGCCGGCACAAAAAACTTTTTCCAGTGGAAATCCCGGCCAGCCTCTTAATATTCTTGGTTTCGGAATTAATCTGTTGAAGTTGGAGTATGAAGAGATGTTGGCTAATGGAACTGTGACGTAACACTGCTTGTTACAAAGGGTCAGATTAAACCGAATATATATATTTATTGCCTGAGATCCCATGTATAATATTTGTATATCGTTTGATATCCCTTGTATATTCTTTGTACATATACACGGAATATCCCTTTACCTGGTACAGGACAGACCATAATATTCGTTCTCCTATTGGAAGCGATCCCCTGGGCGCCACGGCCATACCCCCCAATGTCTAGTTCAAAGCCACCGCCAAGGCTTGTCTCAACATGCCCAGTTCTGCGCAAGAATACGAGACAGAAATAAGGCTGGTACTAGATTGTTCACCTAACGTATAAATACGGCGCAGGTGAATACAGAAGTACTGTTACCCAATAAGTTGAAGCCTCACACCACGATACAACGTGCTGTGAAGTGGGCCCGTTTTGCCCCAAAATAGAGCCTTGAGACCGCGTGCGAATTGATAGATGAAGTGTCGGAGTTTAACGCTGTATCGTCGACCACGACCTATTCTATTATTTAAGTAATAGTCTATTATCTATAGTGTATCGTGCGGCTACCGTTCTACAGTGACCAGCATTACCAACGCTTCCTCGTACCGAGCTAGTGTGCTTATCCAGGCTGGGCGGCTTAACCTGGTGCCGTCATCCGAGGAGCCCTAGACGAGAACCGTGTGGATATGTACACTGGATAACCTACACCGGCGACTACAGAGCCCTTTTCGGCTGGATTATTGCTTTGGTCCTGTGGCTGTTGGAGCGGAGAATCGTCTACACCCACAATTGTGTGGGATTTACCCTGTGAGGAGCAACGTCGAGCCCGCCTCTAAGACGCCTGAGGCTGGCTAGCTTTCTTCCATGCGGAGCTGCATGCCGGAGAATAGCTGTTATTCGTCTGCGGATCAAGAGATTATTGCACTGTCTCCTGTACCTAGAGTCTCCCTATTCTTCGTTGACCCAGACTTTGCTACCGACAAATCCTCTCCCCTGCTGGTCTACAACCGGAGGGACCCTACTAGTATCTCCCGCTGCCCTACTAGTGTACCATAGATATAATTCCTAAGATACAGGTGGTATTCATTATCTCCTGCGTAATATTATAATGGACTTACGCTCTTGACTTACTCACGCACATTCTTCGCCTTACAAGCGCGACTCTAAGTAAAGTAATGTAATCTACTATTATTGCTGCTAATAAATATTATTCTAACCAAGATTTGTGTGGAACCGTGTCATTGTGGAAGTCTTCATCTCATATACCTGTGTACTGTATGGCCAGTAGTAATGTACATAAGACAGTAGTGGTTTAATGATACCATACTTATTTAATACAGTCAGGGAATTGTACCCCTCAGTTACAGTGAGGTTTGGTTCTTTCCCCACCACGGGCTTCTTAAAGTACTGTGATGATTGGTCCGCTCCCCACCCACTCGCTCCGTTCCTTTAAGGTACTTTGTTGATTTATTGCATTCCCTGCCTCGCTCCGTTCCTTTAAGGTACTGTGAGGATTCTGTGTTGATTGGTCCGTGCCGAACACACACTTCTAAGTCAGTTACAATTGGTCCTTCGAGCCGGAGGGTAATTAGCGTAATATTAATATAATATTAATATTAACATGGCCAATGATGAACACTCCACAAACGGTTATCCTAAGCTAGATCGCCCGACGCGCAGACGACAGCCACCTTCTTACCTAGAGGACTACGCTGTCAGTCTACTACCTAGCTTTATACAGATGTCAAACCCTACCGACCAGGCGACCCCGCCAGTAGAGACCCTAGTGGGTTCTAACGTAACTGACCAAGCTCACGGGGGGGACCAGGAGGGACCTGACATGACTTTACCCCCCGCCGACGCCAACGAGGTAGTCCCCGGAGAGCTCCAGGATAAAGAAAGCCCTCCAGGGACGGAACCCGACCCACTACCAGAAGAGACGCACACCCAGGAGATGGACCTCCTCGGAGCGCGACAGGAGAACGGATCTCCAACGAGCACTGCCAGAAGCCGATCACCTCCGCCTGTGTCTTCCCCCAGCGAAGCGGACAAGATGCAGGCGCAGGCACTCATCGCCACCCTGGCAGCCTCCACCGAACTTGATCGACTTCAAGCACAACAGACGAGCGAGCGCGAACGAGCTGCAGACCAACGAGAGCGCCTTCACGCGCAACTCCAAGCGCAAGCCCTCAGTGAACGCGAACATTCTGCAACCGAGCGAGAGCGCTTCCAGGCGCAACAAAGGAGTGAAGACGACCGCATAAGACTGGAGACCAGACGCCTTCAGACGGAAGAGAACATTGAGAGAAGCCGCGCCGATGCGCAGCACGCCGCCGTCAATGCACAGCGCGACGGCGCAAATGCACAGCTCCACGCCGCCCATGCCAGCGCCAATGCACAGCGCGACGCCGCCAATGCCCAGCGCGAAGCAGTGCGCGACGCCGCCCATGCCCAGCGCGAGGCAGAGCGCGACCGGCTGCAGGCGCAGACGATGGACAAATTGATTGCCATGGCGACACCCCCTCTCTCCGCACGGAGCTCCCGGAGATCATCACGACAAGGGTCTAGGACACATTCCCCTACCCGACCAAGCGACCCGGGACCCCGCCAACAGGAGGATCCTGTCCACGTCTCCGAACCCCCTCCCCGGCCGGTCCATACGAGACCCAGCAACCGGGAAGAACCGGACCACGCCGAGAGACTGAACAGAAGACTCCAGGACCTAGCAGAGGAGGAGGAGGAATGTCAAGCCGACCAGCAGCAACGTACTCTGGACCAGGAGGCCCAATACAGCCCCGACCAGCAGCAACGTACTCTGGACCAGGAGGCCCAGTACAGCCCAGACGTCAGCCCCGAGGCACTGCGCTACAAACCCCCGACTCAACTCACGGGTGAGTTTGACGCACCGTCAGCACAGAGGAACAGCACCTGGGCACCCGGGCTTCGGTACCCACCAAGTACCAGCCCAAGACGACACGCACGGGGAGACTCGCCCAGGAGGCCTCTCCCCCAACGCTCACCGATGTGCCAGCCATCCATGGCATCGTACCTTGGCACACCGACGTTCCCGGACTTCACACACGAGAACAGAGCACAGTACACAGAGCTACGAATGTGCTTAGAGACAATGATGTCCGATGTACCGGATGAAACGTACAAGTATGCTATCCTACTCAAGCACCTGAAGGTGCCCAGAGCGCACAATATAGCTCTGGCATATTCCAACTCTACTACCCCATACACCGCGGCTCTAGTAGCCCTCGACCAACGTTATGGACGCATATGGGACTACGTGATACAAGAGATAAGAGACATTGACCGTCTCCCCCCAGCCAGAGACAACAGAGCATTAGATGACCTCTCTATCAAGGTACAGTCCCTGGTAGGGATGCTGGGGTCCCAAAAGGAAAAAGGGATATACGAACTGTACGCTAACTCTAATGTAGAGAGAATATTAGAGAAGCTCCCTCCCGCCCGACAAGAGCGTTTTCGGCGGCAGAGAGACCACCGTGACCCCAACGGCCCAGAGGCATCCCTCCTAGACCTGTCTGAGTTCCTCGCCAGGGAGCTCAGCAGCTTACGACTGGACACGTTCGTATGGAGTGGACCAAGCCCAAGACTAGGACCTCGGGGATCAAACGATAACCGCCGGTCGGTGACCGTTATGCACCAAGCCGAATCAGTACCGCAGCACAAGAACCACAACACCCCCTCGACGAAAGAGGAGTGGAAGATTGAATGCCAGTACTGTGAAGGGGAACATCGGCTGTATCAATGCGACACTTTCGGGAAGCTGACCACGGACGAGGTGAGTCAGTGGATCAAGGACCACCGCCGCTGCGCGCGCAGCCATATGGCAGCTGAGTGCCGCTTGAAGAAGTGTAGCAGGTGCGGCGGCACCCACTTGGAGGTCCTGCATGACATCAACAAGCGTCCGCCAGGACAACAAAGTGGGCCCGTCACGGTAATGTACCAGGCCGAGGCGGTGGCACCAGTACCAAAGATCCACCAGACCGCTCCCTACTGTACCGACTGCTACAGCAGACACTGGGAGTCACGGTGATACTCGGACGACCGCGAGTCGGCACCACCCCAGACGATCCAAAGCAACCGACCAACAGGAGTGCTCCACATTGACCAGCATAGCGGGACCCCCCGAGTGCTCATCAAAGTGGTCAGAGTGCTCCTGAGCTACGAGGACAAGGTCCTGGACACTTACGCCGTCCTGGACGATGGGTCTGAAAAGACTCCTCCTCGCTTCCGCCGCAGCCCAGTTGGGCCTGCGGGGTGCCAAAGGTACCATGACAATACGCACCATCAGAAGGGACCAGAAGACCATAAAGGGTGAAAAGGTCTCCTTCAAGATAGCAGCGGTGGACCAGCCCGAGAAGCAGTATAGTATTACCAACGTCTTCACCAGCCACGACATAGGCCTGTCCCAGTACACCTACCCCATCCCACAGCTGATGGCGAAGTATGTGCACCTACGTCAACTACCTATACCGCTTATAGACGGCGCCACACCGACCCTGCTCATCGGCTCCGACCACGCGGACCTCATTCTCCCAATTGAGGCGGCCCACATCGGACCCAAAGGATGCCCAGTCGCGGTTCAGACCCGACTGGGGTGGACGCTCCAGGGCCCCCTCTACGGACTTGACAGTCAACCCACGTCTACACGCTGCCTACACACAAAGGCGAGCGACACCGGCCACTCCCTCGTACAGCCCGTTGAGAGGCTATTGACATTAAGCGAGAGGCCTGTGAGAGAACCGTGGGCACAAGAGGGAGTTCGGAACTCCACCCCCCTCAGCTGCGCTCCAGACGTAGCTGACCTCGAACCCAGCACCCCAAGCGACTCCTTGATGGGGCGGCCGGAACCGGCCCCTCCTCAGACGGGGTACAGAGCAAACAAGAGAAACAGACGGAGGAGGTGGAGGCGCAGCCAAGCACAGATCAAAGCAGTCTCAGGCCCGCTTCCTCCTAACCCCCCTACCATCCCTTCCAGCCCGTCAGAAGCGGGTCAAGGACGGGGACAACTTAAAAGTGGACACAGTCGTCGTGATCATAGACCAGTCACTACCCCGAGCTGCGTGGCCGGCCGGCCGCGTAAGCAAAGTGATCACTGGTGCCGACGTTAAGGTCAGAGCGGCAGAAGTGCTCGTCCAGGGGCGGACATACACCCGACCCGTGGCGAGGCTGATCGAGTCGCCAAGGCTCCCCGACTCTCTTAATGACGACCATGACCCACCGACTTTGTGAATTGCCCTACTCCTCACAACGGACATTGAGTAGTGGACAAGGTGGTTAATCTGTCTCTGCTTATCTAATTAGGTGCGGACTAATTAGGAGGCGGCTGTTACAAAGGGTCAGATTAAACCGAATATATATATTTATTGCCTGAGATCCCATGTATAATATTTGTATATCGTTTGATATCCCTTGTATATTCTTTGTACATATACACGGAATATCCCTTTACCTGGTACAGGACAGACCATAATATTCGTTCTCCTATTGGAAGCGATCCCCTGGTCGCCACGGCCATACCCCCCAATGTCTAGTTCAAAGCCACCGCCAAGGCTTGTCTCAACATGCCCAGTTATGCGCAAGAATACGAGACAGAAATAAGGCTGGTACTAGATTGTTCACCTAACGTATAAATACGGCGCAGGTGAATACAGAAGTACTGTTACCCAATAAGTTGAAGCCTCACACCACGATACAACGTGCTGTGAAGTGGGCCCGTTTTGCCCCAAAATAGAGCCTTGAGACCGCGTGCGAATTGATAGATGAAGTGTCAGAGTTTAACGCTGTATCGTCGACCACGACCTATTCTATTATTTAAGTAATAGTCTATGTATAGTGTATCGTGCGGCTACCGTTCTACAGTGACCAGCATTACCAACGCTTCCTCGTACCGAGCTAGTGTGCTTATCCAGGCTGGGCGGCTTAACCTGGTGCCGTCATCCGAGGAGCCCTAGACGAGAACCGTGTGGATATGTACACTGGATAACCTACACCGGCGACTACAGAGCCCTTTTCAGCTGGATTATTGCTTTGGTCCTGTGGCTGTTGGAGCGGAGAATCGTCTACACCCACAATTGTGTGGGATTTACCCTGTGAGGAGCAACGTCGAGCCCGCCTCTAAGACGCCTGAGGCTGGCTAGCTTTCTTCCATGCGGAGCTGCATGCCGGAGAATAGCTGTTATTCGTCTGCGGATCAAGAGATTATTGCACTGTCTCCTGTACCTGGAGTCTCCCTATTCTTCGTTGACCCAGACTTTGCTACCGACAAATCCTCTCCCCTGCTGGTCTACAACCGGAGGGACCCTACTAGTATCTCCCGCTGCCCTACTAGTGTACCATAGATATAATTCCTAAGATACAGGTGGTATTCATTATCTCCTGCGTAATATTATAATGGACTTACGCTCTTGACTTACTCACGCACATTCTTCGCCTTACAAGCGCGACTCTAAGTAAAGTGATGTAATCTACTATTATTGCTGCTAATAAATATTATTCTAACCAAGATTTGTGTGGAACCGTGTCATTGTGGAAGTGTTCATCTCATATACCTGTGTACTGTATGGCCAGTAGTAATGTACATAAGACAGTAGTGGTTTAATGATACCATACTTATTTAATACAGTCAGGGAATTGTACCCCTCAGTTACACTGCTGCTGCTGTGAGGATCACAGGTGGCGTGTGCTAAATACCTAAATATTGTAAATTGATTAATTGAATAATTGATGATTTCTTTTTAATTTTTTTTTATTAAGCTACACAAATTCACACACAATCTGGCCTACACAACTTCCGCCATCTCCTCCTCCACCTCTCCTCAACCCTTTCCCTCTGTTGTCTCAGTACATATGTCAGCCTTTCCATCTCATGTATCACGTCCATCCATTTCCCCTTCGTTGGCACCACCTGACTCATCCACTTCCTTGTGAGAGCCTTTTTGGTTGCCTCCCTTTAGTAAAGAATATACTTGTCATTGTCATCATTATCCCTTATATCAAAATCTACTTCTTCTACTTCTAATACTTCCATGCACTTGTGTACTTGTGTCGATAGAGGGAGAATGGATGGGCAATCCCAGAACAGGTGATAGGATCGTTGATTTTATATATATTTTTTCTGGTTGATATGTCTGTCATTTGGCAACTTTTGTTTGGCTCAACTTCCATCTCTTTCATCTAGTAATTTGTGCTGCATCAGCGGTGCTTACTAGCTACTCTGTAACGAACACTACCTATCCAGATATCTATAAATTGTTCACACATGTCTTTTAACTTCAAGTTTGTTTGTGTGTTGTCAGGCGAGGCGGGGAATGCAGCGAGGATGATGCTGATCCTAAACATGGTGCAAGGCAGCTTCATGGCAACGATCGCAGAGGGGCTGACCCTAGCCCAGGCTACTGGCCAATCGCAACAGACCTTCCTCGACATCCTCTGCCAGGGCCAAATGGCCAGCACCTTTGTGGACCAGAAATGCCAAAGTAAGTTGACACCAAAAAGACTTTGAAGTTTAGATACAATGGGGGAAATACGTTTTTTTTTTAAGTAACACGTCAGCATTTTGTCCGGTAATTATATTTCCAATGTGGCCATTCAAGTGAAATTTTCACCAGACTTTGGTATTAACTCAGGGAATCCAGACAAAAAAATCTAAATATTAAAGTCCATACATGTAATAAAGTGGAATGATGTAGGAAAAAGTATTGAACACACTAACTAACTAAGGGGACCTGCATTGCTATTCCTAGCACTATTTGGGCAACTTTACACAATTCCTGTGAGTCTATGGAAGAGAGAGAGAGAGAGAGAGAGAGAGAGAGAGAGAGAGAGATATAACTGGAGAAAGGTATTCCCGTAACCTATGGGTAACCGAGAATACCTTGAGGTACCAGGAATACCATGACTAGGTATTCTTGGTTACCTAAATAGGTATTCCCGTAACCTGATAGGTATTCACGGTAACTTCAGATATTGATATGTATTCCGGTGACTTGTGAAAAGGAGAGGTTACCAGGAATACCATTACCATATAGGTATTCACGGTAACTTATATGTATTCCGGTAATTAATTAATTGAAGCTAACACATCATGGAGGCCCAGGCCGTTAGCTACAAGCTACAAGCTAACAACACATCATGGAGGCCCAGGCCGTTAGCTACAAGCTACACACACACACACCCCCCTACATGTGACCCCCCCTACATGTGCCCCCCCCTACATGTGCCCCCCCCCCCCTATATGTGACCCCCCCCCTACATGTGACCCCCCCCCCCTCCCAGCTCCTGTATCTTGTCTCATCAGGGCAGAGAAAGTGCTGACGAGACAAAACAGAGCAGAGCTGATTGAGATCAATGCAGATACACTGTTATCTCTCACACACACACATTCTGTACACACAAACATACTGTACACACATACTGTACACACATACTGTACACACACATACTGTACACCGATACTGTACACACACATACTGTACACACATACTGTACACACACATACTGTACACACATACTGTACACACATACTGTACACACACATACTGTACACACACATACTGTACACACACACTGTACACACACATACTGTACACACATACTGTACACCGATACTGTACACACATACTGTACACACACATACTGTACACACACTGTACACACATACTGTACACACACATACTGTACACACACACGCATACTGTACACACAAATATTGTACAAACGCATACAGTGTACACCCACCCACCCACACACACATACAGTACACACACACTAGGGGCATGGTGACCAGGAATACCTGTTTTTTCCAAAATTCAGTTCAAATGCCATCTTGGAATAACAAAACAACGATTGTGTGCAGACAATTGAAAATGTTGGGTTCCTTTCCACTTTCTTGAATATAGAAAAAATGTAAATACTTGTTCTAGAACTGTATTTTTTGCACTTGTTTATTAAGTTACTGGGAATACCCATTCCTTGTTTTTGCTCATTTTAACAGACAAAACACAACACATTCTAGTAATTCTGGTTTACACCTAACCCTTATTATTGCTGTTGTGATTTCCAAAAATAAAATCTCACCAATCTTTAGTAAAATAGGAGATTTAAGTGTTTATCTGGAATTGTGAGGATAGGTATTCGCGGTAACCTGGGATCAATATGTGAAACGTAATTATCTCCTAAAATAATTGGCCACAAAAGACGAAACTCATTTTGGTTGTTCATTGGGGTGCCAAGATCATGCCCAAAGCATATCATGCATCTGCCATGAAAATTAAGCCTTTTTTGTTTGTTATCAATTGAAGGCCATGAACTATGTTGACTCATATCCCATACCCGGATTTTTCCTTCAGATTCAGCTAAATTTGAATTCTCTTGAGATAACTCGGGGAGAACTATGGTATTATGTTACATGATGATGATATCCCTACAAAACAACCAAAACATTTTAATTCTCTCTTAAATTGGAGGAGATAGTGAATTGGTATTCCCGGTAACTTAGGTCAACTTTAGAGGTCCGCCATCCCTCATTACGTGATTTCTTTTTTTTTAAGGTGAATTATTTGGCATCTATAACAATCATTCTTGACATGAGAAAAGATTTTAATGTTGTTCGTATAACGTCCTGGGTTATATGGCCTAGAAATGGGGCAGGTTACCGGGAATACATGCGTTACCCATATAGAGAGAGAGAGAGAGAGATCTGAGCTGAATGAGAGCAATCCGCCAATATGGTATTTAGACACAAACACATTGATACTAACTCCTATTACTATAATACAATGCTAGAGACTGAAAAATGACATTTATAATGCATGTCACCTTTAATTCAATACTTAGTCAGGGTGTCCGCGGATCCTTAAAAAGTCTTAAAGTCTTAAATTGGTTTATCAATAATTAAGGCCTTAGTTTGTCTTAAAATGTCTTAAATCCATTTTCAGAGGTCTTAAAAATGCCATAGAAAGGAAAGATAAAATGCCATGTCATGTTTTATTATGAAATCTGGGGAAGTACGGTTAACGGGAGATAAAGTCGGGAGTTTTTATTGACCGCGTTGTAGCATCACGCAGACCGGAATGGGGCGGAACCAACACGGGTCCTTATGTTGGCCGGGAACAATTTCAGTGGAGTCTAGCTAACGTTAGCAAGGCGAAGCGGAAGCGATAACGTTACGTTTAGTTTAGCATTTGCACTCGTTAATATGGGAAAGTGCCAATTTAACGAGAACTGGCTCGACAATCCACTGTTTGCGCGATGGTTGGTCCCAGTCAAAGTCAAAGACCATTACGAGGCCCGCTGCAACAACAAAAAAAGAGCAGTCGAGTCGCACATGCTGAGCAGCGCTAAGCGTACCTCTGCAAAAACGGCGCCTGCAAACTACTATTTCGAATTTCTTTTCGGCCCCGCCATCTCAGGTAGGACTATAACATCTGCACCAACAGAAGTCTGGATAACATGCGGCTCCACGCCAACACTTGAAGCTGAGGTCTTAACTTGAAAATAATCTATTCACGGATGTAAACAAGGACACGTTTGTGTTTATGTTCGATGAGTCACCCACTATGTATATTTTCCTCCCACCCACCCCCTCCTAATGTACAGTATCCTCCCATCATATGTATGTTAGGATCTATGGGTAACAGTACTGTATATTTGCATATCTTATATGTCACAAATGTAACAGTACTATATACCTGTATGTCCCTATGCCATAAATGTCATGTATGTTGAGTGTCATAAATGTCACTATGAATTGAAAATGGGGGACCCTGATGGAAACAAGACAAACGTCTTTCTCTGGTCTGCATCCCCTTAACAATTGTGTGTATTGAGCCGTACTGTATTGTACCCATTCTGCAATCTGTTAAACAAAGTTTTCATTCATTCAACCAAACCACAAAAACAAAACGACTGGATGAATAAATGAAAAACTGTATTAACAGATAACAGATCAATACACACAATTGTTAAGGGGATGCAGACCAGAGAGACTTTCGTCAGGGTCCCCCATTTTCAATTCATAGTAACTGTACTGTTACATTTGTGACATATGCAAATATACAGTACTGTTACCCAGAGATCCTAACAGAAAATATATACATATGATGGGGAGGAGACTGTACATTAGGAGGGGGGGGGGGCGTTGGACATTTACGGTGCCCAGTTTCTAATTGCAGCCTCCCGTAGGTGCTCTTTAAGAGCGGTTTTGAATGTGGGCAGGGGTAAAGTGGGTTTTAGGAGTGAGGTTAAGCAGTAGTCTGACCAGTTTGTTTTGTGATGTTTGTAATCTTGTTTTTTGTGCCTTTTGAGGTGCTTTGGTACCATGAGGTGCAAGCATAGTCGTAGTACCCCTGAATGAGTGCTCCTGCCAGAGTCTTCAGGGTATTCTTGTTTACCAGAGAGCAGATCCGGTACAAGAATCTAGTTTGTTGGTTGACTTTTTTGATACCCTGGGGAGGGTGGTAATAGTTATGTGTTCTGACGGGTATCAGTCCTATGGTGATAATCATGTGTTCTTACAGGTATCAGTCCTATGGTAGTATGTGTTCTGACGGAAATGTGGCTGTTGCACTTGCTGCTTGGCCCCTGGTATATTTTGTATAGCTATATTTGCTATTTATGTTTGGTCACCCCTTTGTTGAAATTCATCCAATCCAGTTACTCCTTTAAGTTCAAGATTTTTAAGTTTCCAAGTTATTTTTTAATAAACATCTTTGGACCAACGTGTCCCTAAACTTAAACTAATTGGTGTCGTTGCATGATTTTTGCCATTTTGTTATTGTGAAATTGGTATTAAATTTAATTCTGAGTGGCATTAAAAAGTCTTAAAAAGCCTTAAATCTGACTGGGCTAAACCTGCAGATACCCTGTTAGTGGAGAAGCCTTTGTTTGTAATGACAGCTTCAAGGACGCTTGTAACTAATCACCCGCAGTATTCGGGTGTGATTTTGGCCCATTCCTCTACACAGATTGTCTTTAAATCTTGAAGATTGCGGGGGGGGGGGGGGGGGGGGGGGGGGGCCTCTTGTGAATCTGGATCTTCAGATGCTTCCACAAATGTTCAATTAGGTTTAAGTCAGGTGATTGACTGGGCCATTCCAACAAGTTGATTTCCTTTCTCTGAAACCAACTGCGAGTTTCCTTTTGCTGTTTGCTTTGGATCGTTGTCCTGCTGGAAGGTCCGCCCACGTGTCATCCTCAGCACCCTGGTGAATGGCAGCAGGTTCCTCTCAATAATTTCTTTGTACATGGCTCCATTCATTGTTCCTTCAATGATATGAAGTCTGCCAGTACCAGGAGAGGAGAAGCAGCCCCACACCCTGATACTTCCACCTCCAAACTTCACTGTTGGTATAGTGTTATTCGGGTAATGTGCAGTGCCGTTTCTCCTCCAAACATGGTGTGTTGTGCGACAGCCAGAAAGTAACATTTTGGTCTCATCTGACCACAGAGTACATGCTCCCAGAAGTTCCTTTAAACAAGCTTCAACATGTCTTTTCTTCAGTAGTGGAGTCTTGCAGGCTGAGCATGCACAGAGGCCATGGCGGTAGAGTGCATTGCCTATGGTCCTTTCTGTCACAGTTGTACCTGCTGCCTCCAAGTCTTTCTGGAGCTCTTTCCTAGTGGTCCTTGGCTCTCTGGCTACTCTTCTAAGTATCCTTCTGACTCCCTGATCAGAAATTTTGCGCGGAGCACCTGTGTGTGGCCGGTTGATGATTGAGTGATGTTGCTCCCACTTATGGATAATGCCCCTAATGGTGCTTACTGGAAGATTCTGAAGTTGTGAAATACGTCTTTAGCCAATTCTATTGTTATGATTTGCAATAATCTGTTTGTGAAGGTCTTGAGAGCGCTTTGCATTTACCCATCATTTGATGTTTCTTGTGTGGCACCTTGGTAACATTTTATTTTATTATTTTTTTTATAGCCCATCAATATATTCTAACCCAGTTGACATTATTAGCACAGATAGGATGTAGAGTTGCCTCCTAATTAGTTTTGGTTTTCAGCTAGTTCCTTGCCTTTCCTTGCTGTGGTGTACTGCTTTTTCTTAGTGTGTCCAATACTTTTTTCCTGTTTCATTCCACTTTATTACACATAGCTTTATTTACATATTGTTAGATCCTGATCAATCTGGCCAGTATCACGTCTTCGTCTGTTTGGCTCTCCATCCACTCCTCTGCGTTGTGTAATTTTAATGGTCCTGACGTCTCAGATACTGGCTGATATAATCCTTATCTCTCCCCGTTAGTGCATATCCGCATACCGTAGTATTTCTCCACCTTCGTAAGAATCGACACTTTAACACAGCGTAGATACCTTACAAGGAGAAGAGTTGTTTATTGATATAAACAGAAGCCTCAGCTCAGATGTTAACAGATGGTATTGTCCTTGAAAAGTCTATTCTAATGATCTTTCGGTGTGTTCAGTCTATCGTCCCTCTGCTATTCAGTCCAATGGTGGTCAGGCCTGGTCGTTAGCCAAGACCATCCTCGTGGTAGCCGAAGCTAATGATGATGTGGCATCCCCCCCCCCCCCCCTCCGTGATGAGAGGAGAGAGTGTCTTCTGTGTGATCTCAGTCCTAGTCGCTCTTGGTCTGCCTTACACCCGGAAACACCGTTCGACTTATAGATCTTCGTCGTAGCAACGACGGCCCCGCCTTCTGGTTGTCATGCGACGTGCTGTCATGACAACTGCTAATAACCTTTCACACCATTAAAACGTTTCATTAAGATGAACCTCTCTCCGCCCTGCTCTGTGCCCACACTCGCTCTTATCAATGTTGTGTCTTAGATCGGAATTCAAAACATTCTCTCTGCTAACGCGGCCTGCCTCCTGCCTCTGAAACCACTGGTTCCACCACCGTCTAACCCGTGATGATAATGGTATTACTATATATCAGTTTATAAACCAAATATACATTGAATAAACTCCCAGAAACACCTGTTTCCTTCAATATGGACTTTAATGTTTAGATTTCTTGTCTGGATTTCTTGAGTTAATACCAAAGTCTGGTGCAAATTCCACTTGAATACGCTCATTGGAAATACATTTACTGAACAAAATGTTGATTGTGTTCAATACTTATTTCCCCCACTGTATAGCCATTAAAACCTTGTAAAGGTTAAGGCACCCCGCCAACATTATGGGAAATGTATGTACAGTCTTCTCCAGAGTAAGTAGACATAATTAAACACATAAATAAATAAAAGGCAGGAATGAACCAATACATAGTTCATTGCACAGTGCACACATTCACAGTTTAAAGGAAGACAAGAACATTGTGGGAAATGCACTTACCATGTTCTCCCGTCAGACAAGAAGATGGATACCAAGTTCCTCTCTGTGCGTTCAGTGAAATGAATGAATGGAAGCAGATACGGTCCACTAGCCTAGCTGTTAGCCAAAAAAACCTCTACCGAACAGCTAGGCTAGTGGTCTGTATCCGCTTCCATTAAATTGTGCTAAACTAGGCTAGCTTGCAGCCAGATAGCTTTCTACTGAATGCACAGAGAGGAAATTGGTATCCATCTTCTTGTCTGACTCTGGAGTACACGACACAATACCATCATTACATAAATTAAATCAAGTCAGTCCAATGCTATCAATGTTCTCCCATATCTGTATCTGTGCTTCTAATCTTTCCTCTCCTCTGCCTCTCTCAGATATCTTACAGGGCAACTTCAAGCCAGACTACTATTTGAAACATATTCAGAAGGACCTCAGGCTAGCCATCTCCATGGGTGACACTGCCAACCATCCAACCCCAATGGCTGCAGCCGCAAATGAGGTAAGCCTATGTACTTGCCAGAAGCAGTGGAGTTTTAAGTTATAAACTCTCAAAGTAAAGAAAATGCAATACCATGAGGTAATTGAATTGTGCTACTTGAGATGGTTTAAAGAATGTTTTATGAACAGTCATGCGATACCCTGATGAAGACGACCTAGCTTGGTGAAACCTCAATTAAATAAATTATTTTTTTGGGTATCATCCTTATGTTATGGAACCTCAATTAAATTAATTAAATAAAGTAGTGTATCATCCTTGTTAACCCCATGTTATGGACCGTCTTGTTAACATGCTTACATTAACACATTGTGCACCAAGAACGGCGTAAATCGTTATTGCCCGCCATGCGTTGAACGCCAACAACGGCGTATCACGTGTTTGGGATCAATATTTCATTTTTTCGCCATGGCATTCATAATTCATCCAGCCTCCCTCCGGACTGCAGCTGCACCCTGTTCTGACATTGCAACACCTCAATACCGCCGCCTGGTGGATGGTCGCGCGAGTTACACTCACGCCAAACCGGACGTGGCGATCGGTGCATCGAGGAAATTCCTCCGCCAGAGATATATTGTGGCGTGGATCAATATACACACTCGAGTGCATTTGGATCGCTTTCGAAACGCAATCATCGATATGATTTCGGCGTTTATTGCGTCATACAAACCGGAAATGGATCTAGCAGATCGACGTCAAATAATTGGGATCTTTTTCCTCCAGTCTCATCGGCGAACGGTAAGAGGCAACTAACGTTACTTTCAGCTTGATTGTCCATTTCTTTGTTTGCAATCAGTCTGATCAATATATCAACCCATACTAAATAAAGCCGTTACTGACGATCAAGGAATTATAAATGACCCCCCCCCCCCCCCTTTCCTTCACGCATGATGAAGCATAATGTATACCGATCATATGCATTTGAATTTTTTAATATAGCGTGTATAGGAAATTAACGCCAATCGATAATCTATTGTATGCTTCAGGGCCTATAACTAGCGTTTTTGGAATTACAGCAGAAAAGCTTAAAAACATACTTATATTCTCGACGGTGTTAACACCACAATGTATGAATGAAAAAATATAACGTTCCCACATCCGGAACGATAGATACCCGATGTTGAATGGGCCATAGTAATGCAGATATAGCTATAATATTTAAAAAGTTATAGCCCTGCAAAGAAGGTAAACATCTCCATAGGCTTACAGCGGTAAGGGGGGGGGGGGGGGGGGGGGTCGTTTATGATAATTTGATTGCCAGTAACGGCATTCGTATTAAACACTAAAAACGCTTATCAGCCCGATCCGTATAAAAGCATTGCGTGATCAAGCAAAGATTTACGTCAGATAGTCATTACCTGTGATCGGGAGTATTCCAAAAATAATATTCCAATTGTTTGACCGCCATCTGGTACATCCGATGTCTATTTGGTCCACGGCATAACCCACCACAACATATGGATTGGGGATATTTGACGCACTTCAATGGAACCGGGAGAACCGCTCCATTCGCCCGACAAAGAAAAGTGAGCCCGGTGACATTTGACCGTTGCACAGGCCAAGATACAAGGTTTCAAAGGGTGCTCGATACCGCCGTCTAGCTGGATGCGGCCGGTATTGCACTTTGGTGATCTCAAACTCATTCCCTATGGCAGTGCTTCTCAAACTTTTTCTGTCAGGCCCCCCTTTGGCGGACCAAAATATTCCCCCCCCCCCCCCCCCCCCCTCGCCCCAACAAAATAGTCATGAAATGGGCCATGTTTAAATTGATTTAAATAACACCAATATCGTGACCTTTCAAATTGACAACACCTTCCCTCGCGAGAGCCACCTTGCATCGCTGTGAAACAGCACTGCAGAATGGTCAGCTCCCATCTCCTCACACAGCGCAGAGAACAGGCACGCTTTCAGGGGTCGGGTTTTGATGAAATTTACCACGTTTATAACTTCTGTCAAAACCTCATTCAGCTCAGGGCTAAGCTGTCTTGACGCTGGTGCCTCTCTGTGAATTTACAGTGTGTCCATTGCGCGTTTGGCGAGACCCCCTTGATGAGCGCCTGTAGCCCCTCCTTTTCCCTGCCATGGCCTGCGCACCGTCAGAGCAAAAGCCCACACAGTTCTCCCATTTCAGTCC
Organism: Notolepis coatsorum; assembly: GCF_963971535.1. Taxonomy (NCBI): domain Eukaryota; kingdom Metazoa; phylum Chordata; class Actinopteri; order Aulopiformes; family Paralepididae; genus Notolepis; species Notolepis coatsorum. The sequence continues at coordinate 52,607,068 of NC_140178.1, read as the reverse complement.
ATGTTCTGTCCGGTAACGGTCAATAATTTTGAAGAGCTCATCAGCTGTCGCTCTGTTTTTGACATATTTGCAAAACAGCATATCTTCACTCAGTGACTGGGAATTTACAAAGCGAACATAGGAAATAAGCAAACAGTCTTTATTGCTGTCAGTCTTTGACAAGGCAACACGCATGTCATCCTCAAGGCTCAACTTGGCCCTATATTTTGTTTTCAGAGCTGTCATGGATGAAAAGCCAGCTTCACACAGATATGTGGTGCTGAATGGTATCAACACCTTAACTGCTGCATCATGAGATACTTGGTACTCAGCACCACACTCTGAAACTAGCTCTCCAGGTGGTATCAGATGAGATTGTAATGAGTTCTTCCAAGAGTTTGGATGGAGATGTGTCAGGAAGCTTTGTCTCAATGTTGTCTGTAAAAAAATGTTTTTATCCAGAGTAACTTGGTGATCCTTTTCTGTGTTTTATTAAATAATGATTTTCAGATTTTGAGAAATGGTCAAACTTATCCAAATATGGTATTTTCATGGAGAACAGTGCAGCTGCAACAGATAGCACTTTAGTGATAATTTTCTGTAATCCAAAAAATAAAAAATCTTTTTTTTTATCTCAAGGTCCCCCCTGTCATGCCCCTGCGCCCCCCCCTGGGGGGCGTGCCCCACACTTTGAGAAACACTGCCCTATGGTAACACAGAGGTCCCCGGATGAACAATGAATAAAAATATCGGAAAAAAAGGAAAAGCGATCAAATAACGTATATATACGTGGTTGGCGTTCAACGGATGTCGGCCAAACACGTATAAAAACGTTGTTGGCGGGGAGTTGAGTTAATGGCCTGGGGGTGGGAATCACAATACTATTTTATCACCATACTAGTCACAATATTGCTATTTATTTCCTTTTTTCAACTGCAATTTATGTCCCCAACGGAAAACTTTATCGTTGACATCTGCAATAAAGAAATATATACATCATCCCTTTCATCTAATAAGATAACGTCTGTTGAAACCCATAAAACTAGAAGAAAAAAGTATATATATTCTTTTTTTTACATCAATACTTGCCATCACTGTATCGATATAATATCGGTATATGTTGCTGTATACATTTTTACCCCTAATGATAAAGCTTTCTTTCAACTATCTCTGTCATTTTATAAGACTGTATTTTCCTCACTTTGAGTTGCTCATAAACTCAAAACTTATAAAACAAGAGATAGAAATATTGGCACATTTTACAGAAATGTACAGACATTTTGTATTGAAACCTAAACTTCCATTTCCGTGGAATACCCATTTAACTTTTGATTCTGTTGCCTTTGTGCAGGTCTACAAGAGGGCTAAGGCGCTGGACCAGTCAGACAATGATTTGTCTGCCGTTTACCGAGCCTACATTCACTAGAGTTGAAGATGTGCCCTAACCTCTGGACCACATACACACATACACCCACTTTAATCCCTTTATTTTCCTCCTCCTTTTCTTATGATTTTTATTTTTATTTTTATTTGGCCTGGCACCAGTCATTGTTCCCTGCTCTCATGCAGCGGGATGGGGAACTCCTTTGTTAGAGGCAACCTTGAGCATTGCACTGACTTTGTTGAAGAAAATATATTATGCTACAAGAGGCTCTAGGAAAGGTGGCACTGTCTCGTGGTGAGGCGAGTGGGGGTGTTGTAGATTTTTTTTCTTTCTTTTTTTTATTGTTTTTATTGTTTTTATTCTGATGGTAAAAGTAATGCAGGGTGTTTTCGCAAAAAGATTTGGAACGTGGCCCCATTGTGAACAGCAGGGTGTGCAAGTCATGGCCGATTTAATTGTGTAGCTGTCAGGGTTTGAAGGTGCACCAGGTCAAAAATATTTAATTTATCTCTCACTTTTGTGCATATTATTAGGTTATTTAATTCTTTGTGTGAAGTTCTTTTTTTATTTTTATGTCCAGAATTCCATGTACGGTAAGGCTGATGATTTCTATATTACCTGGGGGTGGGAAACTAAACACGAGGCTAGAGAAGCACCAAGAACATGCCACTGCATTGCCTTAATATTGTAACCCTTGAGTCTTTGAATAATAGATGTATTTATTTATTTCAGTCTTTTCTAGAACTCTTTGGTGCAGTTTGGTCATGGCTTCTTTCTGAACTTCACAAAATGTTGACTAGTGGTCGACCGATATGGGTTTTTCAATGGCCGATATCGATATTTAGAGAGCAGGACGGCCGATATAATGATTTTTATTTTTATTTATATATTTATTTTTTTGCATTTGATCAAATAAAACAATTTAATAATAACAAATGAGACACAAAATAATTGGCACAATATTAAGCCTAAATAAACATGTTAGCTTAAATGTACAAAATATTGCTAACCTTTGGATATAAAATATTACAGTATTTTTCCCTTCAAAATATCAGTGAACTTTGGAACCCTACTTAGCTCCTTTGCAGCTAACCTAGCATTGAGGAATTTGTATCAACAGGTTCTGTGTGTCTCTAGCTTCATATGAAGCCATTGTTTTTTTCGTCATCTCTAGCATTAAAATTGGGCCGACTGGAGCCCGTGGAATATGGTAATGTCGGCAGGAAGATATCGGAAATTCGATATCCGCCAATACAGATATTTTAAGAACAGCCAATATCGGCCTGATATATCGGTTGACCACTACTATTGACAACCTTTTTTGAACAGGTTAGGGATATAGCTAGAGACATGTTGAGGCCTTAAAATGCAGTAATAATTTAACTTGAGGTTAGCATGTTCAAAACCTGAGTTCTCATATTGCATCCTTTTGTTTTTCACAACCAGATAATAATCCCTCTTTTTAAGTTAAACATTTAAAGGTCCCATATTATGAAAAACTATGTGCTTGTGCATATACATTTGGGTCTCTAATGGGCCTACTGACATACAAACTGTGACATAAGGCAACCCAATCAGATTTTGCACACAGCCCATATTCAGAAACTGCCTATTTAAAGCGCATTGCAATGTGCTGTCTCGGGTGTGTGAGTGAAAAACGCGTCTGTACAAAATGGTGGCTTGCTTTCAAAAGTTTAACCTAAAATATGTTTCTGACAATATTTTACACAGTAAATAGGTTATGAAATTGTTGGATCCTCAGTCATTTGATTTGCAATGCTTAGTTTGACCTGAATTTTGTTGACCGTGAGCCGTTCACGTTCAGTTCCAAAGCGCAATGTACAGTCCTTGACTTGTGTGTGCATGTGAAAAAGGCACATGTACAAAATGGCGGCTTGCTCTTTTCTACCTAAAGTTTAACCTAAAATATGTTTAACATTTTACGCCGGAAATGGGTCATATTGAGTCATATTTTATCTACAATGCCTAGTTTCATTGTTTAATCTGAATCTTGTTTGATCGTTTTTGTGCGGCATTGGGGAGTGTGAGCCGAGACGCAGAAACAGCCTGTCAAGAACAGGACTGAACAGAGGGGTAATGTAGGCTGCTAGAATGCATCATCGTGGTGTTTTCAGCAAGAAAATTCTGATATTTTTTGGGGACCTCAGAGACTCATATTAATGAAAGGGAGTATAATATGGGACCTTTAACTTAGTCATCACCCTTTTCAATAGGGGAGAAGCAACATATTCATAGCAGCATAATTGAAGATTAAATAAACACAACTGAATAAAGTAATGTGGATTGGCCCAAATTTGTACAGCCAATAAGTCGGGCCAAAAAACATGTTGATATGCAGCCATTTTCCAGAAGCCTGGAGATGCAAAGTAGGAGCAGGGTAGGGGAGAGCCAATGTTCACACAACCTGGGGGCAACCTGATGACATGGAATGAAAGCAACATACTGCATTACTTTCAAGGGAATAAAAAGCACCATAAAAAAAACCAAAGTGTACTTGGTGATTTGGTGCCCCATTTCCTGACAAGACTGCATTTTTTTTCTTTGTTGTCACTTTGAAATGATGACCATTGACCATTTGTTTTCATAAGTTGTAGATATAGCATTGTTTTTTGCATGTTAAGAAGCTGTTGAATAGTTCATCATACCATGTTAAGCTGTTTTATACAGTAGCTCATCCCATGTTCAGAAGCTGTCCTCTAGCTCATCATCCCATATTAAGATGTTTTCCTCTAGCTCATCATCCCATATTAAGATGTTTTCCTCTAGCTCATCATCCCATATTAAGATGATTTCCTCTAGCTCATCATCTCATGTTTAGAAGCTGTCCTATAGCTCATCATCTCATGTTTAGAAGCTGTCCTATAGCTCATCATCTCATGTTTAGAAGCTGTCCTATAGCTCATCATCTCATGTTTAGAAGCTGTCCTATAGCTCATCATCTCATGTTTAGAAGCTGTCCTATAGCTCATCATCTCATGTTTAGAAGCTGTCCTATAGCTCATCATCTCATGTTTAGAAGCTGTCCTATAGCTCATCATCTCATGTTTAGAAGCTGTCCTATAGCTCATCATCCCAATGTTTTATTATAGTTTTGTTTTTAAGATAATTTGCATCAGTTTGGCAAAAGAAAACTGCATTTTTAGTTTAGGTGACTTACACGGTATAGTGTAAAGAAATGTTTTTAGGAGATTCAGAGACATTTAAATAACCCAGATTAAGTGGAGTGGGGTTTCTTTTATATACATAAGGGGGTAATATAAAATTACTTTTTGGTTTCTGATTCAGTTGGCAGGCTCTCATAATCCTCATCATCATCATCATCATGATGTCTTAATCCTGTAGATTATTCTGTTCCCAGTGTAAATGGTTTATTAATATGTGGTTTATTACAACCTGGCATATAATCACAATGGAATTGACAACTGAGATTCCATTGAAGCGCAAAGAGGGCAAGATTCTATGGTTTTGGGGGATATTTATGATTTTGTGTACATGTGAAGATATCAAGGCTTTTTTGTGCTGTTTATTAAAGTCCTCTCTGATTACTGTCATGTATGTATGGGGACCTCATTTGAACATACTTTCTGCTTGTTTAATGACTGATCCAACTCAGTGTGAATTATGGGGGGGGGGGGGGGATAGGGGTGGTCTTAGCTCAGCTCCCCTGAATGACCCTTGAACCCCCCCTGAAAAACTGCATAATCTTGTGCCCCCCACCCCACTATTGATTTTGTCAGAGTAGGTAGTGTGTCATTCAATGTACACGTCTTCAAGGCTTTTAATAGCAATCCCTATTAAATATATAAATAAAATCCAGTAATTAGGACTGATTAGAAACGAATGCAGTAGATAGGGGTCCATACTGGATAGAGGTTCTATGCAACTTAAAAATAATGAAGCTCCTGACATTAACATTCCACAACATGCCTCTAAATCAAATCAAAATCAAATTTATTTATAGGGCCCGACAACACACGTTAATGTCCCCATGGGCCGTACAGATCTTCTTTAAACAAGTCAAGAAGAAAACATAACAATAAGTCAAGAACACCATAAGGTGCAAACATTTTTAGATGGATGCAAATAAATGAAAGAATGCAAGCACTCCCAGACATACCCCACGCGAAGGTAAGGAAAAACTCACTAAAACCTAACAATAGGGAAAAAAGCTCCACAGGCAGTGTGGAGGAGAGAAACCTTAGAAGGGCCATTCAAGGGGGGATCTCCCTTAGATGTTGGTGATAGTAGTGTTGCAGACGGACAGTTGGTAAGCATGCACTCATGTGTGTAGTGGAACACAGATGAGTGCATGCAATAGCAACTGTACATTTTGAAAAATTAAAGATAGAGCTGATAGCAATCTATTTGAGGCACAGGGGCGGCGCAAAGAGGGTCACGTCCTCCCCGTCTTAGTCAAGGGACATTTAACACTCCGGTCGTTGCTCAGGGACAGCCGGAGACAGGGAGATAGGGGGCGGCGCAGAGAGGGTCACGAACTCCCCGACGTCATCGCGGGACATCCGGCACTCCGGTCACCACTACGAGACCTCCGGAGACAGGGGGGCACGCAGAGGGGGTCGCAACCTCCCGGCCTTCGTCACGGGACGTCCAACACTCCGGTCAACACTCCAGGACAGCAAGTCATAGGGAGACGGGACAGGCGTTAGACAGCTCATGAGATTGTAGTAGGCGGACATAGCAATAGATACAAGTGGTAGGCATATATGTGAATGGAGTAGATATATGAAGTAGGCGTATTATGTGAATAGAAATGGAAGTACTTAACCCAGCAATGAAACCGCATTGACTGTTAATCTGTTAACAGTCTGTTAATACTGTTAATCAGTTGACAGGACCACGGACCGACGGCGGTGAATAACTGATCCAAGGCCTCGGAGGTGCATGTAGAGCAGTCACTACAATCTTGGCCAAGACCCCGAGGCATCCATCACCTTAGTCAGCGCCAGGAGACGGGCACTCAGAGAGAAGGGGGGGGGGGGAGAGTTAGAGAGTTCCCATGTTTGTGGTGCTGCAAAGGAGCAGACATGTACCCTGTAGTGCCATGTAGTACCATGTAGTACCCCGTAGTGCCATGTAGTACCCTATAGTACCCTGTAGTGCCATGTAGTACCCTGTAGTGTCATGTAGTACCCTGTAGTGCCCTGTGGTACCCTGTAGTGCCATGTAGAGCCATGTAGTGCCATGTAGTACCATGTAGTACCATGTAGTACCATGTAGTACCCTGTACCCTAACTAAACTACCCTGTAGTAAACTACCCAGTGGTACCATGTAGTACCCTGTACCATAACTAAACTACACAGATTAATCTAAAGGTCAGTCCCCGACCAGGTGAGATCAGGGTAGGTTGAAGGAGAGAGAGAAAAGATGAGTCTTAAGCAGGGATTTAAAAGCTTCGACAGAGCAGGCGCCCCTGATGACGGCAGGAAATTTGTTCCACAGGTAGGGAGCGCGGTAGACAAAGGCTCTATGGCCGGCGGATTTCTTTTTAACCCTAGGGGTCGATAGAAGCCCCGCATTTTGTGAGCGCAGAGCACGAGCGGGCGAGTATCGGGAGATGAGATCGGATAGATAGAGCGGTGCAAGCCCATTTAAAATTTTGTAGGTGAGGAGTAGCACTTTAAAGTCAGAACGGGCTTGGATAGGAAGCCAGTGTAGGGCGGACAAAACTGGTGTGATGTGATCAAATTTTCTAGTTCTAGTTAGTATCCGTGCAGCCGCATTTTGCACAAGTTGAAGATTTTTGATGCTTGAATTAGGTAGGCCTGAAAAAAGTGCATTACAGTAGTCCAGACGTGATGAGACAAAAGCATGAATCAGGGTTTCAGCATCAGCCAGAGTTAAAATGGGGCGTATTTTTGCGATATTATGAAGATGGAAGAATGCAATTTTGGTGACATTTTTTATATGTGCATTAAATGAGAGGGAGGAATCAAAAATGACTCAGAGGTTTTTTATGGTGGAGCTCTGGGATACATGACAGGTATCAAAGTTGAGGGAGATGTCCTGACTGAATTAATATCATAGTACTGTTTTTTAAGCACTGAGCTTTGTTTCAATTTAGCTCAAGGGTTGTACTTGAAGATCTTTCACTAGTAACACTTTTTGACATGTAAGTTCCAAGTCACTTTTGCATTGATTCAGTCCTGTCATTCCACTGTATCTGAAAATGTAACTTTACCACCACACAAAACCATAACCTCACATGAGTTACTTTTCTGAAATGTTTTGCCATTGTGATTTGATAATAGGAGCGAATTCGCAATAGATGCGACCGCGTGTATGCATTCACACAAACTTAATCCATGATCAAGCTTTCCACAAAATCTTCCATTTGGAAGTTATATGCCTTTTTGCGATAGACCACGCCTCCTTTAGCCAAATGGCATGCACACAGTGCTCACACACATTTAACCTCCATGCGACATTAGACTCATATGGATAAAACTGTCCATTAGAATAGATGGTAGGGAATATTTTGGACAGAGCGACCTAGATATAGCTGCTAGCCGCAGCTAAAAACACACTGGTGCAAGTGCAACGTCCGCAGGCAAGTGTGCGTGTTGTTGTTTTAGACAAGTGTCTCTTGTGTGTAATGACGCATGTCGGAAGTGCATTCCCAAACAGGGATGAGTGGGCGGGGCTAGGACTAATGTGAGTGTGACTGGGTGGACCGACTAGTCGGAGCGAACCAGCTGCCCTAGCTAGCTGCTGAATGCAATTCTAGCGAGAAAGGGGGGTATTTAAAGAGGGTATTCGTCTCGGTATTTGCACCTATCCACAAACAAAAATGATCAATTCACAGAGATCTCTTTCGGAGCTTCCCAAGATGTCAGCTGCAAGCCAAGCCGAGAGAGCTGTGCTGGTAAGATCTGCTGTTGTTGCACTGGGTTGATTTGAACCAACAGACCTCGAGCCACTTGGGTGGCAGTTATCGATAGCCAGTTATCATCAAACTAACCCGCTCGTATTACGCATTGGTTGTTAATGAATACCAGTCTAGTTGCTGTCAACATGGCCATGATGTCTTACCAAGACGTGTTTGAAGAAGCTTAGAGCAGCATCGATCCTCTCTGTCGCCAGGGCCAGTCAAAAGATTAACATGCAGCATCATGACAGGCCTGTATGCACAGTATGACTTGACTGTAATAAGGAGATGAGGGATTTACTATGTTGTAATTCACTAGTCGTATACATCCCCCACATATAGCCCCTATAGATGTGAGACTAACTGAATGGCATCGTTTTTGCTCTCAGGAGATGGGCTTTGGAGAAATACCCAGGGGTGTCATTTAGAGGCCATGGATTGCTGCATAAAGGTCTATGCTACTTATTTGCTAATGCTTTCACAACCTCTAAGATTGATTTGCCTGAGGGTGTAAACAAGCCAAGCTTGTTGAGCCAATATTTACATAAAAGGACCTCTCTGCAAATTAGATGTGAAACAAGTATCTAATCTACCCATATTTCAGGATGTTTACTTCAAATTGAAATTATAATGCATTTGCACATTGAAAAAACAAAACACATTTTCAGTCTTATTGGCTTTTATGTATTTATTACCATTTCACTGCATTTCTTAAATGTCTTAGGTGTATTACCATTAACCATATAATCGGCCAGTCATATGGCCAGCCAGCTTCCTCTAGTCTATAACTATAAAAGATCCTCTTGGCCTATGGTTCAATTTAGCTCATTTTACCACACATCCACTTTTTTTTTTTTTTAATAATTGAATAAAATAATATATATACATGCTTTGGTAATTCATTAATGTGCTATCTTTTCAAACTTTGCTAAATTCGTATTGACACAAGATTCATTATACCAATTGTAAATAGAATGATAAAAAGAAAATCACTTTACTGCAAAAGTCCTTCTCTCCATCAAAGTCAGAGTAAAATTGAGGGTTCTTCCTAACAAAAAAATAAGTGTCCATTAGCCTGTACTGGGGGGGTGGGTCAACTTACTCCACTCTCCCCTACTTTTACTTTTCATGTACTACAGTAGTACAGTTAAAAACAAAATGTAGTAATATTGTGTCAGGGATACACCATGCATGACTTCCTTCTTAAAGTTGCATTCTGTTCCTTCGAGGAACAGATTTTGTTTTCTTTTCACCACTGCATACTGTGCATAGGTTGTCTCTCCTCACCGGTGTGTTTGTGTTTCTCTCATACAGGAGGAGGAGTTCAACTGGCTCCTCAAGGAGGAGGTGCATTCCGTCCTCAAGCAGCTCCAGGACATCCTCAAGGTTGTTTACCTAATCTGGAATAGATTTTGAACATATCAGATAAAGGCACAAACGTTGCTGGGGTAAATCCTTGTGATTTGTAAATCTGTAGAGCGTGTGGCGGATGAAGAACATTTGGACAATGACTATTCTTGATGAGCTTTACTTTGTCTAAAGAAAATTCTATATAAATAGTCTAAAAAAGGAAAAATCAAACTAGAAATAAAATCCCAATGAAAAGGCCCTTTTTATAAATAGTACAAATAGATTTTGAGGAGTGCACTGATTTGGCCAATATCAAGAATCAAGAGGTTTATTTGTCACATACATACCAGGGCATACAGTGAAATGCGGGTGGTCATGCCCACATTGATTGTGCAAAATGGGTAAGACACAAGATATGCATGGTAAAAAGTTCCAGAGAAACTGGTTCCTATATACACTTACTATACAATTTACAATTTTTACAGTACCTCCTTCCTTTAACATGACTTTCTATTTTTTAAAGTGACATTTAGTTTAAAGTGATTGTTTTAGCGGTTGCCGCATGAGTGTTGTGTGTGTGTGCTCATGTGTACTTGTGAGTGGAGAGTTCTGATGGCCTGGGGGAAGAAGCTGAGCCGGAGTCTCTCTGTTCTTGCAGCGTGTGACCGTAGGCGCTTGCCTGACCGCAGCAGCTTGAACAGGCTGTTGTTGGGGTGGTGGGGGTCTTTCATTATTCTGCAGGCTCTGGTTTTGCAACTCCTGTTATATAAGTCCTGTAGGGGTGGTGCAATACCCGTAGTACGCTCTGCTGAGCGCACCACTCTCTGGAGTGCCTTCCTGTTCTGTGCCGTGCTGTTTCCAAACCAGGCAGTGATGTTTCCAGTCAAGATGCTCTCTACAGCTCCGGAGTAGAAGGACTGGAGTATCTTCCCTGATACTCTGAACTTCCTTAGCTGTCTCAGGTGATAGAGGCGCTGTTTTGCCTTTTTCACCACAGAATCTGTGTGTGTTGACCATGTCAGGTCCTCTGTGATGTGGACTCCCAGGTACTTGAAACTGCTCACCCTGTCCACGATAGCCCCGTTTATCCACAGTGGCGTGTGTGTCCCCTGCTGTATTCTCCTAAAATCCACGATCAGCTCTTTGGTTTTACCAATGTTCAGGAGTAGGCTGTTATCCCGGCACCAGTGTGCCAGTTCATCAACCTCCTCCCGATAGGCCTTCTCGTCATTGTTAGAGATCAGCCCCACCACCACTATGTCGTCTGCAAACTTCACTATGGAGTTGGAGCTGAACCTGGCCACACAGTCATGTGTGTACAGTGAATACAGCAGGGGGCTCAGAACGCAGCCCTGGGGGGACCTGATAGTGATTTTGCTGGAGGTATGACCCCCCACGGCCCACCCTGACCGCCTGGGGCCTGTCACTTAGAAAGGAGGACTGTTACATCCAGGAGGACTATATACCCACCTCAACAGTACACCCACCACCTCCTGAACAACCACCACAATAACCTTTCTATGTGTGTCCTTAATGTGATTATGAATGGTACTAAGAAAGCATTAGTTGTGACAGGTGATGTTTTCTTGTGCTCGTCAACAGGAGGCGTCTAGGCGCTTCTCAATGCCAACACCAGGCCTGGAGAGCCAACTCAAGCAGGAGAACTTCATTCTTGGCAGTTCGACGTAAGACTCTGTAACTCCCAACTCTCCTTCCCTCCTCTTTCTACCCTTCCTTTTTTACCCTACCCTCCAATCTCTCCCCAAATCCCATCAGTCTTGTTTGCTGCAGCTCAAATGTATCCCATTCCCCCACTTTGCCTTTTATGTCTTTGTTTGCGTTTGCGTTTGTGTCTTGTATGTTTTTTTGTTTGTTTTACTGCCATGTTGGACAGGTCTTGCTCGAAAAAGATCATTGATCTCAAGTGACTACCTGGTAAAATAAAAATTAATTGATTAAAGAATGCCCCACAAAATCAGTCTGAGGGAAAAATTCTTTCCCCTTTGTTTTTAAAGTTGTGTCCTACTCTACTTGTGATTGATTAGTGTGTAGGGCCAGAGTCGTGTCAAACCAATATATTTTCTGCCTCACCAAAAATCATTTGGGAGCTTTAATTCCTTACAATTCTTTACAATCACCATGCATTTGATTTGAGAAGACTTTCCAGCGTTTCCAACACACAGACCATCTCTGTCTGGTGCATGTAATCAGAATTGAATTATCCACAACATCAGTTTCCTCTCGTGAAACCGGCACCTTGTGGTCAGTCATGTTATTTGAAGCGTGAAGTCAGTCGCTCATGTTCTCATTATGTAATCTTCCATGGCCTGTAATATTAGATTAGTTTAAAATGAGGGATGCTCTATTGGCTTTTTTACCTATACCGATATTGTCCAACTCTTAATTTCCGATACCGATATATGCAGGATTCCCCCCCCCCAAAAATGGAATCATTTCAGGTAATTAACATTACATATCTCTTGTTGTGGAATTAACAACATTATGCATACTTTTGACAAATAAAATCAGAATTTGTTCTTACTTGCTTGCCTGGGTAAATAAAGGTTATAGAAATGTAATAAAAAAAAATGTAACCGATATTTTCCGATATCACATTTTAATGCCGATATCGGCCGATAATATCGGACATCCCTAATTAAAATGTATTGTCATCATACAGCTCATGTACAACGAAAATAAGTTGGCATCTAACCAGAGTGCAAATGTAACAGTGAAGTGCAATATACAATGTACAAGTGATTTAAACTGGAATATATATATACAGTACATGAGCACTACTGAGTAATAATGCTAATCTGCTAATCTGTATGTAGAGTATAAATACACTATGGTAGTAAGCCATACTGGCCAGTGGTATAACTAGTAAGGGATATATATAGATATAATATATACAGAAATATATTCAGACGGGTGTGGATATATATAAGGTATATACAGTATTATTGTACATGGCTATCATAGTTATATGCAAACTAGTTTGAGGTAGGTAGTTATGGTTTTACAGTGTAAGGCTGCGGCAGTTGTAGACGGTGAAGGCAGTAGATGGGTATAAAGTATATGCAAGAGTTTGTACAGTATATACAGTACTTCTTTGACAGTGATCATTTACCTGTGTTTGGCCTTTGCCACACTGTGCTGTTCTCCTGCTCAGTGTGATGGTTAAATGGAACCACATTCCTGTCTGGTCACTGATGTCTTTTATTTTCCAGGATGGACCAAGTGAAAGGGGTGCTGACGCTGCAGGGAGAGGCTCTGACTCAAGCTGTGAGTGTCTCCCAACTATGATACTGTCACAAGACTCTCCTCCCGCAGAACTGGAATGGCTTGTTCTTGTATCAGTTGAAATTACGTGTCCCTTGTCTTTGTTTGTTTGTCCCCTTTTCTTTTTTACAGGACATAAACCTTAAAGTGGCCAAAAGTAGCCAAGTGCTGCATTTTCAATTCAGGGATGACAAGCAGTGGAAACTGCAACAGGTACAGTATGCTGACGTGTGTCTAATGCAACAGGTATGGTATCATTAAGAAATTCTGACGTGTGATGTGTCTAATGGTATCATTTTAATGGTGCTATAGAATAGATAACATTCAGCCACTAGATTTCGGATTAGAGCACCAGCAGATCAAAACAGTGGTGGTCTTACATAGGGTACGATAATGATTGTAATTACTGTCAAACTAGTTTATAATAGTTAGTCGTAAACATATTTTAGGTTCAACTTTAGGTTGAAAAACAAAAATTTGACGCCAATTTCTGCCGCCATTTGTTTTGAAAACCGGGACCTCTCAACTAGCAGCACTTCTATCCAATCGGATGCATTCCATGTTGGGAAATGGAAGGGAGGGGATACATGCACACAACATGTAAATAACATTAACTTCGGACCTGCCAACATTTTTGTAATGCTAAATTCATAAGTCAATCTTTTGGGGAAAAGCAATACTTTTATCCCGCACCTTTCTAAAAGCTCTTTGGGTGTATCGTTTTAAGAAAATTATTAGTCTACATAAACATTTTATCTGTAGCACCTTTAAATGCTGTCGTGTGATGTTTCTAATGGTATCATTTCATAAAATGCAATTCTCTATAAGTGTAGATTAAGTTTTTTATTTTCTTAAAAGGAGAGTTGACAGTCCAATAGTATTAGTATTTTTTTATTATCTTTTCCCCCCTTCTTTTTCCGTTTTTCTCCCCTCCCAATGTTAGTCGTTATGCCAATTCCCAATCCCCTTCCTGGTCGTTGCGCACTCTACCCCCTACCGTCGGTCCGGGAGGGCGGAGACTATCACATGCTTCCTCCGACACATGTGTACCCAGCCCACCGCTTCTTTTCACCTGGCAGCGCGGACTCTCACTGGGAGAGTGTAACGTGTGGAAGGTCACACTACCTCTCCCAGATCCTTCCCTTGCTGTGCAGGCGCCCCGACCGAACTGTAGGAGTCGCTGTTAACAACGACCAGGACCCACCCTCGCCGGGTTTCCCACCGCTAACACTGCCAATTGTGTTAGTATGGACGGTCGGCAGACCCGGAAGCACCACAGCTGGATTCGATCCCACTGTCTCTGTGGTGGTAGACAGACACTTAGTCCGCTGCGCTACCCGGCCGACCTATTTTTTTCATTATTGAGAGGGAGACATTGGAGGTTCTGGTGGAATTTTATAAAAAAATTCTTTTAATCCGTCCTGTACATTCTCCCTGTTCTTTCACAGCGCGTATTTGTGTACATACTGTATATTATGCAAATAAACAAAACTTAATGTAATCCTCAAATCCAGATCCAAGATGCCAGGAACCATGTGAACCAGGCCCTGCAGCTGCTGAGCAGTCGGGACGATAGCTACCACTTTAAGACGGGTGCTGAGGTTAATAAGGTCCGTCCCTACTGAGGGCAACAGGCCTCCTGGGGTGTATCCCATCACTGCACCTACTGAGGGCAACAGGCCTCCTGGGGCGTGGCGTGTCCCGTCCCATCACTGCACCTCCCTACTGAGGGCAACAGGCCTCCTGGGGTGTGTACCGTCCCATCACTGCACCTACTGAGGGCAACAGGCCTCCTGGGGTGTGTACCGTCCCATCACTGCACCTACTGAGGGCAACAGGCCTCCTGGGGTGTGTACCGTCCCATCACTGCACCTACTGAGGGCAACAGGCCTCCTGCAGCGTGTCCCATCACTGCACCTCCCTACTGAGGGCAACAGGCCTCCTGGGGCGTGTCCCGTCCCATCACTGCACCTCCCTACTGAGGGCAACAGGCCTCCTGGGGCGTGTCCCATCACTGCACCTCCCTACTGAGGGCAACAGGCCTCCTGGGGCGTGTCCCATCACTGCACCTGCTAATTTCTTTCACTACCCCTTTCCTTCCGTGACCCCGGAAAACCACAATGTTCAGGATCATGACACCATGTTGCCTGCTGTCCCAATAGTTACAGGGGTCTTACATTTGAGTATTGTTGTTAGTTTAATAAGTAATCATATAAACAGAAGCCTTTATTTTGATAAAAAAAAAATTGATGGTGTGGATGTTTCACTATATAAAGAATCTCTTCTCCTGCTAAAGGCAAAGCATTCAAATCTGCAACTTGCACATTATTGAAACACTGAGGCGATTCATAAACACATGTGCCCACTTACGGGGATACATCAACACATTGCAGATTCTATAAGGGCTCTGGCCCAGTTGCAGGTCCTACAAGAGCTCTGGCCTGGTTGCAGCTGCATATGTTGTAGTACACGTACTTACGGCACCGGTCTTAACCACTACACAATCATTTTCATTCATATTTTATAGTTTACTGTTAAAATATAAAATTATAAATAAATGTACTTCCACTGACCGTGCAGAGGAATGGAGGTTTTAGAATTGACACCTTTTTATTAGAGCCAATTAAAATACATAATGATAATCTTATTATTGGTTTGTTGTCGTTCTAGCTGATGGATGCGGTGATGCTACAGTTGACGCGGGCGCGGAATCGCTTGACCACGCCGGCAACCATGACTCTGCCTGAGCTAGCGACCAGTGGTCTGATGGTAACGTCTCCCTCATACAATAAGAGCACTTCTCTCTATTTAAATTATTAACTGGGAGAATTCCAGGAAAGTAATGGCCCATAAAACTCCTCGTGAAACGGCTTTGCAATGAGTCACATTATTTGAAGCGTGAAGTCTGTTGTTCACATCATCCGTCCTGTAATTTCTTTTAACCGTTTGTCTGTATTGCTTTTAGCAAGACCCATAAGTATTACATTTTAACACTGCACCTCTCGAAGGCAAAGATGGCATTGAAGCTGTATCACAAATGCTTCTTCTTTGCAAACAGTATCTAAACTCTTTGTTTTTGTCATCAGAAAATGTTCACTCCTCCAATGCCTGGAGACGTGATGGTCAACTTCTACATCAACCTGAGCAAGCTGTGTCTGACCGTCTACCAGCTGCATGTGCTGCAGCCCAACATCACCAAGGCAAGGCCTCCGTGTCCTCTAACTACTGTCACACAAGCTAAATCCACGGACGCGATACGATCCAATCAGACTCATTTCAACACTATCACACTTTGATTGACGACTGATTGCTCCAAAGCTGAATTGAATGACAATGAAATCTTATCTTGTGATCTAGTTGAAGGTTTAGACAATGGACTCAAGGTTGATTTCAGTCTTTCAGCTGACTGCTTGTTTGCGTTGTTTGTTCGACACAAATGGGAGGAGGCGGTGTCTCGTTTCTGAATAGTTTATGGATAAACATTGACTAGTCGATGTGTCTGCTAGTGTGTGAAGGACAAACACTTGGGAACAACGGAGAGAAAGGGAGGGAACGAGGGGGAACTCTGAAGACTAGGTTTGCCCAATGTCCCTGCAAGAGTGCCACCCTTCCAAATGTGAAGATGTACAGTAGTTAGTTTCAATGTAAAAACACAACTCTACATTTAAAATTGCAACCTACTGCAAGACCACCCGCATTTCATTGTATACTCGTATGCCGTGACAAATAAAACTCTTGACTTGACTTGACTAGACCACCGTCGGTCCTAAAGACCTCACGCACTAGACCACCACCAGCTCTAAAGACAAACAGTGAAGATACTCTGGAGTGAGGAATGTAGCACTCTGTAAACATCCTACTCTGTGATGCAATCGGGTCTATTTTTGATCCCAAACCTTATTTTCTTTCCCCTCCCTCCTTCATCCCAACAGAACTTCAAGCCGGCTGGAAGCTCAGTGTTGCACAACCCCGGGGCCATGTTGTAAGCTGCTGCTTTATTCATAGCGTCCGTTGCTCTGTAAGGGAATTACATGTTTATTCTTTTATAATTTTAAAGGGCATTTTGAATTGCATTTGATTGACCAACAGTTCGGAAATTGGGAGAGAGATGGGGAGGACATGCAACACATGTCCTCCTGGGCCGAATTCGAAATTTCGAACCCAGGGAGTGTTTTTATTGGGTTTCATAGCGTCAGTCATCCTGTAGGGGGAGTTGCATGTCTATTATAAATTTCAATATAGAATATTCGTTGACAGCCCTACAAGTACAATTAGTTACTGCACACTACATCACCCCTGAGTGGAACATGGAAAGCCAAACTTTTCCCCACTGTACCGAAAACCCGTACCGAACCTTGACTTCAAAACCGAGGTACGTACCGTGGTTTTTGTGTACCGTTACACCCCTAGCTGGTAGACATTAACATATCACTACAGTATCTGTATTTTAAAAAGGGGAGTTCTGACAGAAAATCTAAATCAATTGGAGGTTGTGTATGTGTATTCATATATTACTGTTGACAAACTGGAACTTTTAAAATGTTTTATGTTCCAGTTAAACAAATTTATAATCCTAGGTTGCACAAAAGAAAATCCTTTTCTTCTGAAAATATGGTCACTTTTACTTCATATTATCACCCCTAAACTGGCATGACTTCCTGTTTGCCCACAGCGAGCTCAACCACAACCGGTTTGAGGTGAGCCACGTCCACAAGGTGGAGTGTGTGGTGCCCTGGCTCAATGACACGCTGTTGTTCTTCACCATCTCCCTGCAACTCTGTCAGCAGCTCAAAGACAAGGTGGGTACCTCCCCAGGGCACAGCCAGCAGCTCAGACAAGGTGGGTACCTCCCCAGGGCACAGCAGCTCATAGACAAGGTGGGTACCTCCCCAGGGCACAGCCAGCAGCTCAGAGACAAGGTGGGTACCTCCCCAGGGCACAGCCAGCTCTGTCAGCAGCTCCGAGACAAGGTGGGTACAGCATCAAGTATTCAGAAGACTCATGCACTGCGATAGCGGAGTGCATTTTGAATATAAAAAGGGGGGGGGGTTAGGGGGGGACTCCATGCTACAACTACATAGCATTATACAGTGTGGGCTAGAGTTTTGCTAATATTTGGTGAAATTCTCTTAATGGCTACCAATAAATCAAATGCTCTGAGAAAGGAATCTGGTTTGTGAGTCCCAGGGGCTGTAATTGGACATTCCAATTGAGCGTGGCCTTAATCTTAAGGACCAATGAGTTATTTGGCCTGCTGCCAAGTAGTATTCCAGGGGGCGTGATTTCGAAACCTAGCCGCATTTCTCGGAGACGCTCTCTGATTGGCCGACGCCTGTTTCTACACTGGTTAAGCTTAGGCACTCGTTCGAAGTTGGTTAAGGTCAGAGTTTGTCTTAGAGCGTGACGGCAAGTTCTTTCGACGGTTAAGCTTAGGCACTCTTTCGAAGTTGGTTAAGGTTAGAGTTTGTTTTAGAGCATGGCGATAGAACGCCAGGCTGTTTGACGTGGAAATGGGCAAAGACACAGCTCGTCACACGATTGGGCAAACGCGTCAGTGGCCAATCAGAGAGCGTCTCCGAGAAATGCGGCTAGGTTTTGCAATCACGCTTCCCGGGGTCGCATTGGAAAAACACCACCGCCATGTTCCTCGTCAAACAGTACACACTGTCCAATCAGAGGCCCGGAATTGTTTAAAAAAAAATGTGCACGGCACCGGGCTTGCTCTATTTCAGCTGGACATATCTTGCTCATTTCTCAGAAATTGCCTTCCCCACCTTTAACACTTTGAGTGCCAGCAGGGGGCGCCAGAAATAGCACTTGAGTGCTAGGGCTGGGCGATATGACCAAAAACGTTATCGCGATAAAATTATAAAATTATTTTCATATAATTCGATATCGATAATTATCGTCGATATAATGTCCGTCAAGTTTAATTAACTTCTTATGCTGCTGCGAATGTCTCAAGTCGAGTTGATGTCGTCATCAGTCCGCGCACGTTAGTAGTTAGCCGACAAGCGGAGTATCTCATGACAATAAATATGACACTAAAATACTCTCTTCCGCCACAATATATTGAAACGAACTGTATACCCCACACTACTATAAACGTGGCCTCAGAATTCAAAACACACACACTCGGCACGTAAATATATAAAACATCGCCGTGCAAGCTAATTAGCCTAGCAAGCCTGTAGTATCTAAGCGGTGTATTCCATGACAATGTGCTAAATATTACACTAAAATACTCTCTTCCGCTACAATATATTGAAACAACGTCCACTGTATACCCCCACTACTATAAACGTGGCCTCAGAATTCACGTCACACACATACTCAGCACGTAAATATATAAAACATCGCCGTGCAAGCTAATTAGCCTAGCAAGCCTTGTTGTTGAGTGAGTCCTACCTCCTTCCGGGTATACTTCGCTCTCGGCCATCTCCTTCACTGATTGGTTGTTAGCTGTTGTGCGTAAACACGTCATCATGTAACGTTGGTTGTTGTTAGTGAGTGTGCTGAGCCGAGGCTGAACGGAGCCAAGCTTGGAAAATCGATATATCGAAACTTTGCGACCACGGTTTCATGTTTATTTCGAGTAAATAATTTATCGCGATAGTTATCGTTATCGTTTTATCGCCCAGCCCTAGCTAGTGCTGTAGTCAATGGGAGGGCGATCACATTTGCGAACGCATAAACTATATCTTAAATTATGGCTATGTGTCTAATACGCCTGTCGCTTATCAATGACTTGTTTCCAGTCAACATTGTCAAAACGGATTGTTTTTTAATCTGTTCATTTCCGTTTTATACCATTTTGAAAACCGCTCGTTTAAAAGAATAATTGATTCTGCAGGAATCGCGCTTTACTGGAATACACAAAACACATTGTAATTTTACTGGGGAGCTCCAGTAGCTCACCGCGTATCTCGGCGCTATTTCGGCGTCGGGGACAACCGTGCGTGTCACGGATCTGGGGTACACGAGTTCGACTCCCGGACTTGCCGTATTTTCTCAGAGTGTCTTCCCCTGATCTATATCCCATTCAACCTGTTTCTGTCGGTCATGCTTGACCAGAAAAAAGCGATAAACGCTAAAAAGAACCAGCTGTCTGGTCAAAGTAAAAAAAAAAAAAAAAAAAAAACATTGTAATTTTTCGGCCTATTTATGAATTATTTTCCAATAAACGCTAGATTATCGATAGTATATGTGAATTTATGCACGCTAGAGAAGCGGGCTGAAAAATCGATTAACTTATTTCCTGATCAGCACACACACACTCACAGCCACACACACACACAGGACACGCTGAGATATAGGTGAAAAGAGCTATGATTATCCCAAGACTGGTCAAATAGATTCCTTACCTCGGATCAGATGTTCTCCAAAAAGATTATTCCAATTCCTGATCGCCATTCCAAATATCAATTGCGTTTATTGATCCAACGCTGGGTACTGGTAACGCATATTCCACGCTGTTCTGAGGGTGGGCAATGACTGGGATCGTCTCCGGTTACATGCCTGACAAGTAAAATGTGGATTCCGGACTCTTTTTTTCCAATCCATTTCGTTCAGTCCAATCCAATGGGTGCAATACCATCCGGAGAGACGATAGGGGGCGGTATTTTCCCTGTTCGAGCTCAGACAGATCCCCACTGGTAACGTGAGGCTAGATTGATGAAAAATGAATGGAAATCGATAATAAAAAAAATATCGATTAAATAACGAGATTTCTCGTTCTTGGCACTCAACGCATGGCATGAACTAACGAGATTTCTCGTGGCTGGCACTCAAAGTGTTAATACTGAGCTTTCAGTCTTTTTTTATTTATTTTTTTATCTTTTTCCCCCTCCATTTTTCTCCGATTTTCTCCCATCCCAATGTTAGTCGTATGCCAATTCCCAATCCCCTTCCTGGTCACTGCGCACTTACCCCCCACAGTCAGATCATCTGGGAGAGTGGAGGCTATCACGTGCTTCCTCCGACACACGTCCAGCCAATCAACCGCTTCTTTTCACCTGGCAGCGCGGATCCTCCCCGAGAGGGCGTAGCGTGTGGAAGGATCACACTATCCCACTCAGGTCCTATCCGCGCTTAGCAGGCGCCCCGACCGAACTGTAGGAGTCGCTGTTTACAACGACCCGGACCCACCCCGCCAGGTTCTCCCACCCTCTAATACAGGGGCGACAGTGGCTCAGGAGGTAGAGCAGTCGTCTGGCAATCCGGAGGTTCCTGGTTCGATTCCCACTCCTCCTGGGCAGCGTGTCGATGTGTCCTTGAGCAAGACACTTAACCCCTAATTGCTCCCGATGAGCAGGTTGGCACCTTGCATGGTTGCCTCCGCCGTCGGTGTATGAATGGGTAATATGTAAGTAACAAATTGTAAAGCGCTTTGGATAAAAGCGCTATATAAAAAAGCAGCCATTTACCATTTACAGCCAATTGTATTAGTGTGAACGGCCAGCCAAGCTGGTGACAACCCCGGAGCTGTGAGCTGGATTCGCCTGTTCGAATCCAGCTCACAGCTCCGGGGTTGGTGACGAACGCAATCTCCGCTACGCCACCTAACCGCCCCTGAGCTTTCAGTCTTAACCCATTCAGTGCCAACCACGAGATTAGTCTGGTTAACTCGCCATGCGTTGAGTGCCAAGACCCGAGAACTCTGGTTTTAATCGTTATTTCTTTTATTAGCAATATCCATTCATTTTTCATCCATCCAGCCTGACGTTATCATTGGGAATGGGTCTGAGCTCGAAAAGGGCAAATACCGCCGCCTATCGTCTCCCGGATGGTATTGCACATAATTGGATTGGATTGGGTGGGACTGTGCATCAGAAAAAAACTCCGGTCCCAGGGTTTCCCTTCTCAGGCAAGCAGTAGCTGTTACCACATTCACTGGGGAGGCTGGGAGCAGCTTTCGATTGTGTTTGACTATAACGTTGAATCAATAAACGCGATCAATATTTGGAATGGCGATCAGGAATTTGATTAATCTATTTGCAGAACATCTGATGTGAGGTAAGGACTCTGTTACCAGTCTTGGGTTAATCAGATGGTTTTTTTCTCCGCCATCGCAGCGTGTGTGCCTAATGTTAGCGCTGCCGCTGACCACGGCATGGATAATCGATTTTTCAGCCCGATTTTCTAGCGTGCATAAGTACACACATACTATCGATAATCTAGCGTTTATTTGTTCATAAATCAGCCAAAAAATTACGTGTTGTGTATTCCAGTAAAGGGCGATTATCACGGAATTTCTCTGGAATTACTAGACATCTCAAACTATACTCGTATTCAAAACGGAAATGTATAAATGAAAAAACAATCCGTTTCGTACATGTTGACTGCAAGTAAGTCATTGATAAGCGACTGGTGTATTAGACACATAGCCATAATTTAAGTTTTTATTTTTATTTTTTTATCTTTTTTCCCCCTCCTTTTTCCGATTTTTCTCCCATCCGATTGTTAGTCGTTATGCCAATTCCCAACCCCCTTCCTGGTTATTGCGCACTTTCCCCTACTGTTGGTCCGAGAGGCCGGAGACTGTCACATGCTTTCCTCCGACGCATGTGCAGCCAGCCGGCAGCCAGCCTGGCCGCGCAGATTCTCACTGGGAGTGTAACGTGTGGGAGGCCGCACTACCTCTCACCAGATCCTACCTTCGCTGAGCAGGCGCCCCGACCGAACTGTAGGGGTCGCTGTCCACAACGCCCAGGACCCACCCACGGCTCCCCTCCCCCTAACTCAGCCAAACGAGTTAGTATAGCGATCAGCCCGAGCCAAGGCAATGCTGACTCTCCGGGAGTCGAGACCGCAGCCTCTTGCATTGGTGACTAGCACAATCTCCGCTACGCCACCTGACCGCCCAATTTAAGATAAACAGCGTTGGCAAATTTCCCCATCCTCCCATTGACTTCAGTGTTGGCACGCTAGCCCTAATATGGTCATAAGGGCGTGGCTCTGAATGAGTTAATGGGGCATTCACTTTCAGTGTTAATGGGGCATTCATTCACACAGCAGCAAGTTTAAAAGGTCTATCCTACTCTGGTGCATCTGTTGAGGTCATTGCGTTCTGCCTGCAGTTTTAGCTAGTTCACATCCTGTTTTCCAAATTCAAAAAGATCGAGCATTTGCGATCATGGAATACATTGTATAGTAAAACTATTCCTATGGAACCGCACGCCATGTAGGAAGCTCTCATTTCGTTTATCTAGTGAGAGGAAGAGTTGAATTGTGAGAGGCTCAACATCTAGTTGGGAAATTGATGGTGGAAGATGAGTGGAGGGGCGGTCACTCTCATATTCCAAGTGATCTGCCCACTAGTGAGGCAGTTTCCAGAGCATGTAAAGTAGTTCAAATATCAGCAAAGATATATATATATATATATAGTAGAACTAGAACGTGTCAAGAAGTGTTTGAAATTATTTTTCTTATCTCATTGCTCAGTTAAACAGTGGTCAATGATGTCAGCAGAGGCTAGCCTCACCCCATGCTAATTTACAGTATGGGTCCATGTTGTTTTCAGCTTGATGATTCTGGCATTAGTTATGGTATGAGATGTTTTTGTCCTTGTTATTTATTTTCAAGTAGGTCTCTGAATGTGCTACAGCAATACATTCAAACTGGATAAACGATTATATATATACATACAGGTGCATCTCAATACATTTTAATATTGAGGAAATGATTTTATTTCAGTAATTCAACGTGAAAATCGTATATTATATAGATTCATTACAGTGAAATATTTCAAGCCTTTTATTTCTTTAAATTTGGATGATTATGGCGTACAGCTAATAAACCCAAAATTCTGTATGAGAATTTCACTATTTTGTTTTATAAGATCAATCTTAAATTTAAAGGTGCTATAAATAACATTCAGCCACTAGATGTCGTACTATGAACACCACAGGTCATTTATCCAATCAGGTGCATTCCACATGGGGAAATGGGAAGTAGGGAGGGGATACATGCAACATGTAAATTATAACATTTGTTTTGGACCTGCAAACGTTTTTTAAATGAATGAATCAATACATCTTTGATTCCGCACCTTCTGTGGATGAATTATTTAAGAAAATGTATTACTCCACACAATGTAATCTATAGCACCTTAAAGCGACAATTTGTATTTGTCTTCCTATTAATGAAAGTTCTGGAGTGTGTACAGAACAGACCACCGGCGCTTCACACGACTCACTTTCTCTGCCATAGCCTCAAGGTCTGGTTGGTGAGACACGCTCAGTCAGCCTTCTTGCAATATCAAAAGTATGGCTAGAACGATGGAAAACAAATACATAGCCACACAAACCTAAAATTAGCTCTTCAGGAAGTCTGCATGTAAAAAAAAAGAAAAATATATATATATATAAAAAACACAGAAGCAACAGAGCAAAAGTGTTCATGGGTAGTGTATTGAAAACGGTACTGCTTACGGCCAGCAGGTGCCAGAATTTCACATTGTCACTTTAAAGAACACGATTTTAATAAAGGTGCACTATGCCATTTTGGGATAATATTGTAAACAGACTGCAAAAGAATTCTATCGCATATTTTCAAATAAACTGTCCTCAGGAAAAGTGGATTATGGTACACTGCTAGAAAACGACTTGAAAGGTTACCGTGTCATTGTTTACACTGGCAGGACCTGTGGTTTTGTTGCCAAAGGTATTATTCAAGGAAGTATCCTAGACGTAACATTTGGTTCACAGTTCCTCATGATTGTTTGACTTATGACATAAGATAGACAAATTCCAATAATTACGGTACGTGTATAGTAAATATGTTTTGTAAGCTAATTGCAGGTTCTGCTAATGTAAACAAGTTTCACTCCCCCAAACTGCATAGTGCACCTTGAAGGGACTGAACAAGTGATTCACTGGCGTGGATTCTGGTTCTAGCCAGTTAGTAGACAATCAGCCCATGGCTGTATGGCTGACTCGTGACTAAAGTTATGTCATACCTAAAGCTACATTGTCTTCTTCTTACCTCCCAGATATCGGTGTTCTCCAGTTTCTGGAACTACAGGCCCTTCTAAACGACCACCTATTCATTCATCCTGAAGTCACACCCAGATGAGCCCAGAGAGGAAAGGGATACCTAATAATATATTTTCGGCTATTTATTATAATTTTTTTCACACTTTGTATGAGTTACAGGAAGAGAAAATAAAACCTCAGTGTTCAACCATTCCCCCGTTATTGAGGGGGACCACTCGCGCGCTAGCCATCATTATTCCACCTGTCGTATTTCATTTCGGGGCACCAACTTGAACTCCTAATGAATGAAGGAGCTTTTGTTATTTTTGTTGCCTGTTTTTATGTCGTTTGTCACCCCCTTTTTTTGGGGGTGGGATCAACTTAACACTAATGATTCCAATTTCACAATGACGGTAAATTTGGAAGATGTTAACCATCGTATGTAGAAAGTTAATTGGTGTACTTGGGAGGTATACAAACATTTGTGAATGTGTGTTCTAGGCTGTAATATTTATTATTTATATTTTATTTAAAAGCCTCGTGGAGGAATATAAAGGACTGGACCTAAATAAGCTAATGTTGTCAGTAGTTTCACATCATTGTTGTCCGCTATACCTTTGAATTTATTTATTGATTCTTTTGCACTTATGTCCTACCTTCCTACCTTACTGATTCCGTGTGAACAAAATATTCATTCCAATCTTGAACAAAGATTTTATTCTGGTAAGTGTTGAAAAATTATACATATTATATATACATTATATATATCAAACAATGTGAAAATGATAATTGTCTGTGCAATAAAAATGATTACAAACAGTACGTGGTGTTCTGATTTTGAGTGCATGCACACGGCCAACTCTTTATTGAATGAAATGATCTGTACAATTTACATAAAAAAGAAGGCAACAATAGCCCACTGCTAAAACTGCAATGAAAATAAAAACGCTGAACTTTTGGCTTTGTGAACTCACTTTACAATCAGCCATCAGTGTGAATATACCATTATATTTTTAGGCTTCCTCAGTGGTGTCTTAGCAACAGGCCTCTGCACAGTAGTGTAAATAAACAATCAATCAAATGTCAATTTAAAAAAAAGGGGGGGGGCATTCTAAATATTTTCATATTTCTGGCACTCAGGGCATGAAGTCAACAGGCAACAGTGACTACTAGCTAGTGGATTCAGAATTTCACCTGCCAAATGTAATTTCTTAACATGTGACTGAACACCTGCCAACGTGTCCAGTAGAAATGACAGATTGTTCGTACGGTGGCTACTAGTGTTAATTTCAAGCCCTGCTTGGTGCCTAGTAAACAGATACAACAAAATTAAAAACACTTGATTTGGCACATGGATTAAAGTGCTGGAGTACATCCAATCACAAATAGCCAGCTCTACACAAACAATGTAATTTTGTAAAATGTTTTAATAATTTACAAATGGAAGTCTTAAAGTCTTTCTTGGTGCTTCTGGCGTTCAGGGTTCCAAGGCCATGTTTTCTATCCCCAGCTTGCGTTTATGTGGCTGTATGGGGAGACAGCGTGGTAAGAGAATTTATATACCATATCAACACACTTTACTAGAGACACTGCTTTCACTGTTGTCTCGCAAGAAAGAGTACACAACCTTGATGGAGCTCATAGGCCACAGCGCCTGCGGTCACAGTTTAACACTCAATTATTAGTCTTTGTCATCGTGTTAAACTATATGCCTAGAAGCAGTATTGGTGCCTAGAAGCAGTATTGGTACCCGATAGGAGAAAGGAACACCGCTTGTTTTCTCTAGGGCGGTGAAAAGACCACATTGAAAATAATTCACAGAAATGTGTGTGTTATACACATCTATGTCTTTGACAGCCCACCTTTCTTAACAAGTCAAGTGTTACTTTATTAATCCCCTTAGGGAAATGCAGGTGTCATACTGTAGCAGCATGGGGGGGGGGGGAGGAGGTACAGGCAAGGAAAAAAAAGATAATAATAATAATAATAATAATAATAATAATTGAAGGGACATTTAGTATGGAATAGTATGAAGACATTTCGGCCTGGCCTCATGGGGGGGGAAGCTTTCTTTCCCATCCCCCAATTTAGTTGTTATGCAAGTCCCCTCCTGGTCCTTGTGCTGCCCTACTGTAGGTCTTGAGAGGGTGTAGCCTACCACATGCCTCCTCCAATACATGTGGAGTCTGGATTAGAGTTTCACTGGGAGAGCGTAACGCACACAGATGTTCACGCCATCTCCCCCAGATCCCCTCCCTACTGGACAGGCGCCCCGACTGTAGTAGGAGTCGCTATTGCAATGACCAGGGCCCTCATTATCAGTTTTTCTTAGAAAGTATTCTATTTTCATACGTAAGCACATAATTTAGAATGTGTGCAAGCACAAAAAAAACGGGATTTATCAACCGTGCGTACACAGGTCCTACGCTCCTCCGTGTTGATAAATACCTCTTTGTTCTACCGTCAATGCTCGTGCATGATTATCCATATATGGTCATGAAACACCCCCCATGGGATGTGAAATAATGGACTGACCCGAGCAGAACTCTGAGAAACTTCACAGGAGATTGTTCACTGAGGCGCTGCCGAACCAAGAAGACACAACCGGTGTTTATACAGGGTATAAATAAAGGCTGACTTGTACACGGTGATGTCAGATATCAACGGCTCCCTAAGACCATTGCTGCAATTCTGCCTGGACAGCTCAAAATACTAATAAAGACTGTTCGTTGACCACTGTTTGGCGTTGGTGGTTTGATTGATTGATTGAAAAGTTTATTAACAGATTGCAGAATGGGTACAGTACAGTACAGCTCAATACATACAATTGTTAAGGGGATGCAGACCAGAGAAAGACGTTTGTCTTGTTTACATCAGGGTCGCCCCCTGTTGTCGGTATTAGCCTAATACAGACAACAAAATAGATGCCTCTAAAAATCATATACTATTAGGTAGCCTATATGAATTACATATAATAGCAGCCATAGCCTACATTATGCAACAGTAACTTGCGCATACCAGTGTATGCGACGGACCAGTGTATACCTTATATCATATTCATATAATAGTTTACTCTATCAGCATACCAGCATGTAATACGTTCTGAGTGTGTATCTACCTCAACTCATTATTTTGCGCATAGATTGCAGAAATACGGGAACGTTTTGATTGATATTAAAAGGCTTTGACATTGTAAAACTAAATACGTGGAATTCTGTAAGCATAATACAAGTCATATCACCCACACGATATATGCTCTGTGTCCAGAGCATGTATGCTTTTCATTCATTTAAGACACATTATTGCAAGGGTTTTGTAATACACATACACCCTGTTCTCATTGCAATGCGTTTTTTATTCTTTCTTATACAGTAGGAAGGGGGAAGAACACTATATCGTGGGTGTTCATATGACTTGTATTCTGCTTACAGCTTCGAAATTCCACTTGTTTCGTTTAACGTAAAGCCTTTAAAATATAATCAAAACGTTCCTGTGTTTCTGCGCAAAATAATAATGAGTTGAGCTACGCGGAGCGCAGTCAGTCAGTACACCCCGTATATTCCCGATAACGCTATATAAACCATGCTGCATTCATTCGGAGATAAAGACCTATTATTCCAAATGCTATTTATAGGGTTTTGACCATAATTACACTACTGTTGCTATTTTACAATGAACTATAATGAATTACGGTTCATACAGAACACGCCAGTGATGAAACGAATACACAGAAGCTTATTTCCTTGTTGTAATAATATATTCTACCAACGGGCGCCAGCTACGCATGCTCTGGGCTGTGCGTAGACATACGCACAAAGTCAAGTTCACGTTCAAATTCAAATCCCACACTTTGCTTAGAAATGGTCATACGCACGGGTTAAGCACATATCTGTGCTTACGCAACGTTGATGAATGAGGGCCCAGGACTCATATCCCCACCCGCGTCCCACCCATGAACACCGACACCTTGGTCTCTGCGGTGGTAGGCGAGTGCTTAGACCTCTACATTACCCAGACACCTCGAAAAACCTAATCCTATGGTTAGTGGTTAAGATAAATGAAAATGTAAGTCAAAATAATGTCCTCACAAGTACAATAATACCAGTGTGTGTGAGTGTACCTTCTCATCACAGCAGCAACAGCAGCAGCGGATTAGAACCAGAACAACCAGCAATAGAACCATACCTTAGAAGCACAGAATGGAGCACACAGTCTCATCAGAAAATATACTAATCGACAGGAAAAAAGACACAAATAACCAAAAATACATTAAAAGTATAATTTCAATATATTTAAACACCTCTTAAGTACAACTTTTAACACACCAAGTACACTTTACGAATACATAAAAAGGTATACAAATTATACTTGGATGTGTATACCTTTCGTTGTATGTCTGATTTAGATATATTGATATTTACGTGTGTGTGTGTGCGCGCGCGGCACAGGCATGTGATGTGTGTGCACATCACCTTCCCCTACCTATGAAGATGAAGAAGACGGCGAAGGAGGCGATGTCCCAGTCGGACTGGAAGAGCTGCTTGGACTGCAGCCTGGAGATCACATCGTTGAACTGCTCCTTCACCTCCTCCCCGAGATCTCGCTCAGCCATTGCTTTGGATTAGCCTTGAGGAGGTGCACAGAACACATTACAGTCAGTGCTCCTCAACCCTTTAGTCTTGAGGTGCACAGAACACATTTGAGCCTTGAGGAGGTGCACAGAACACATTTGAGCCTTGAGGAGGTGCACAGAACACATTTGAGTCTTGAGAAGGTGCACAGAACACACTAGAGTCTTGAGGAGGTGCACAGAACACATTTGAGTCTTGAGAAGGTGCATAGAACACATTTGAGTCTTGAGAAGGTGCACAGAACACATTTGAGTCTTGAGAAGGTGCACAGAACACATTTGAGTCTTGAGAAGGTGCACAGAACACACTAGAGTCTTGAGGAGGTGCACAGAACACATTTGAGTCTTGAGAAGGTGCACAGAACACATTAGAGCCTTGAGGAGGTGCACAGAACACATTAGAGCCTTGAGGAGGTGCACAGAACACATTTGAGCCTTGAGGAGGTGCACAGAACACATTAGAGCCTTGAGGAGGTGCACAGAACACATTTGAGCCTTGGGGAGGTGCACAGAACACACTAGAGTCAGTGCTCCTCAACCCTTTGTACTATATTGTAGGTCAGGGGTTCTCAAACTTTTTTATACCACGACCCCATTTTATTTAGTATTTTTTTTTGGCGACCCCACACTTAATGTATGACGTAATTTCAATGTGGAATTAGGGAATATCAAAATAAAAGCACGTTGTTGAACTTGATCATGCATATTTATTCGAACATTTTATTACAGCACTATGTTATCAATAAACATTTATAAAACTTTTTTTTTTAATATATAATTTTTTATTTTTTTTTACTTGCCAATGCACTGTCACCTACCCACGACCCCACTTTGGGTCGCGACCCATAGTTTGAGAACCGCTGTGTGAAAAGGTGGGTATGCCATGAACTCACACTGGGTGGTCAATGTAAGATGAACAACCATTAGCATACAGTGTATATATAAATTGTGTGTGTGCATGTGTCGACTAAAGACGCACTTCTTCAACCATTATCTGAAATGAAAAATATATATATCTAACCCTAACTAACCTTACTTAGAGCCATATGAAATCCGCGTTCACGGAATCGAGCAATAAAAATGGAATCAACTGCAAAAAAATATATATATTTTTTTTTGAGAACTTGTACAGCACTTTGTTCAACTTTGTCAGTGCTGTAAAGTTTAAACCTTTTTAAATCTTAGACAAACAAAACACTTTGCTTTCATGAAATATTGTAAGCAGTCATTTGAGGCTTTATAAAAGCAGCACAATGAACACAAATCTGTCAGTGCCGAGTCCGACCTCATCTTAAATAACAAACAGCATTGCTTGTTGTAATTAACAAAGAGAGGCAGAGTTGATTTTGCACAAGAATTAAAAATATATATAATTTCTTTTTTCTTTTTTTAATAATCGAATTTTATTTTCATATTCAAATCCCATGCCCATCGAACGAAGCTTCGAAGTATTTAAGACAGCCCTATTAAATGGACTGTTATCTTATTAAATTGTGGACATTTATTCATTCCCACTTATTAGACACAATTTCTGATGGTAAAATGCACGTACAAAGCAAAATACAGAATTCTGAAATATTAAAATGGAAAAAGCGGAATTTGGAAAAAAATAAAACGGATTTCATATGGCTCCGCACTTGTCCTTATATACTAACCTACACTGTAGCACTCCCAACACTTTGATGAACATTGTTACTCAGCTGATAAGAGTTGTGCCCTTCCTGATGACTTGTCGTACAGAACTTGTAAGTCGCTTTGGATAAAAGCGTCAGCTAAATGACTACGGTAAATGTAAATGTGATATATTTAAGCATTACATCACGCGCAGGAGTGGTTTGTGAACAATAAACCATGCCTAGGGGTGGTCGTTAGACCCCCCTAGGCATGGTTTATTTTTCACAAATCACGACTGCAAGTGGTGTAATGCTTTTATACAACTGCCACATTCATCCAACCTTATTGCTATACAATAAACACACATTAATCGAAGATTTATTGAAAAAACCATCCGCCAGAAAAAGTAGTTCCCACAACAACAAAAAAGACAAGTTGCCTCCATGTGGAAGCAGCTCGGAAGTGCATCCAACCAACTAACACATCCAACTGTGTGTTATTGGAATGATTGAGAGAAGTTGCCTCCATGTGGAAGCAGCTCGGAAGTGCATCCAACCAACTAACACATCCAACTGTGTTATTGGAATGATTGAGAGAAGTTGCCTCCATGTGGAAGCAGCTCGGAAGTGCATCCAACGGATCCAACAAACTAACACATCCAACTGTGTTATTGGAATGATTGATTGAACATTTTATTACCAGATGCAGAATGGGTACAATACAGTATGGCTCAATACACACAATTGATTTGATTTGATTTTATTAGGGATCCCCATTAGCTGGTGCGATAGCAACCAGCTAGTCTTCCTGGGGTCCACAAAAAAAAAAAAAAAAAAAAAAAAAAAATCACTATTGCAAAAAACAAAATTATTAAAAGTCAGTACACACAATGCATAATGAACCTACTGTAACAATTAATATAGCTAAAATTACATTAGTGTAAAACAAAAACAAAATTACTTTACAGTGTTAAAAACAATTTAAAAACAATTTAAGATTCTTTTTAAAAGTGAATCTACTGTAAATGCAGCAGAGGTTCCGAGGCAGGCCATTCCACAGAGTTAATGCTCTAAAAATAAAAGATCTCCCCAGAGCGCTGGTTCTAGGACCTGGCAATTCAAGCTGCCCACTACTGGAACCTCTAGTGTAATGCTCGTGCACAGTATTACTAAAAACAATCTGATTATGTATAAAAACAGGAGTCTTACTGCTCATGACCAACTTGAACAGCACAAGTATATTAAAAGACAATCTATTTTCAACGTTAAGCCAAGAGAGGCGGGCATGCATACGGCTCACATTAGACCTTAGTGAGCAGCCCAGCCCCAGTACCAACCGTGCTGCCCTGTTCTGGACCACCTGGAGCTTCCTGAGGTCACCACTGGCAGCAGATGACCACATCGCAGAGCAATAGTCAAGATGACATAAAACTAAACTTTGCACTATCTGACATAAAAGGGGACGGGCAACAAAAGAAGCACATTTCCTGGAAATACCAATTGCTCTTCCCATTTTTAAAACAATATAATTAATATGCTGAGACCAAGACAGAGTGCAATCCAGCATCACTCCAAGGAGTTTAGTACTTTCAACTTGTTGAACTGCTGAATTACACAAGTTTAAATGAAGCTTTGGATTTGTAGATAACCTGTGCCTTGTTCCCAGCACAATACATTTAGTCTTGGAGATATTAAGGACAAGTCTATTACATACTACCCAGTCATGCACAACTTTAAGTTCTCTACTCAAAACTTCATTAAGTACATTGCATGATGGTGCAGCGTAATACAATGTTGAATCATCTGCATAAAGAACTGTTGTAGCACATTTGGTAGCCCAAGATAGGTCATTCGTAAATACAGAGAAGAGCAAAGGACCTAGGCAACTTCCTTGCGGCACGCCACACTCTAGACCTCTGCTACTGGACAGGCTGCCATTTAGATACACCTTCTGTGATCTAGAGGACAAATAACTTTAGTATCCACTTTAAAGCAGAAGAGTTAAAACCATAACATTTAAGTTTATCAACCAGTAGAAAATGGTCCACTCCAGCACATCAAATGCAGCACTAAAATCTAACAGCACAGCTCCCACCAACATAGAGTTATCTATAGCTTTAAGCCAGTCATCAGTCATCTGTATCAAGGCAGTAGAAGTAGAGTGACCAGCTCTATAGGCATGTTGAGAATCTGTTGCAAGCTTGTTTGAAACAAAATACTCTTGAATTTGTTAATACACCAACTTTTCCATGATTTTGCTCAAGACAGGTAAAATACTTATAGGTCTAGAATTTCCCTCATTAAAAGCAGCTTTGGTATCCTTAGGTAAAGGAAAAACCTTCGCCTCCTTCCACATCTTTGGAAATAGACCCACATCCAAACATCTATTCATAATATGACATATAGGAGATGCTATAATACCAGCAGTCATTCTCAGCACTTTACTATCCAGGTTATCTAGGCCTGCTAACTTACTATCAGGAAGAGAGCGGAGTAACCGCTCCACCTCACTGACTTCAGCCTGATGAAATTCAAATTCACACATTTTGTCTTTCATTATAATATACTTAATACAATTGTTAAGGGGATGCATACCAGAGAAAGACTTTATGACATACCAGATTTACAATAAACCTACTTTAGAGGGCCTAAACTTAACCAGTTGGAAACCAGGCGTACAGTAATAAAATTAGCAATCAATCAATCAATTCAATAGACCATGCTCACTTAAAACAGCGCAGCACTCAGCTGCTTCTATGTCTCTCAGTCCTCCGCCGTTTCAGACAGGAGTGTGTGTGTGTGTGTGTGTGTGTGTGTGTGTGTGTGTGTGTGTGTGTGTGTGTGTGTGCGTGCGCGTGTGCGTGTGTGTGTGGGTGTGCCAGACAGTGTACGCGAGTGAGTGAGCTCTGCAGTCAGGGGCAAGGAAGAAATTCTTTAAAAAAATATTGCAAATAATCAATCAATCAATCCACGATTTTTCTTTTGTTCTACAATGACTCATGACTAGGGATGGGTACCGAATTCGGTACTTTTGAGGTACCGAACCGAAACACGTCAGTACTACCGAGTATCGAATCAAGTGAGATACCGAAAAAATAAAAAAAATAAAATTACTTTTTTCTTTTCATGTCAACATTCACACGCACAATATATGCTTACCTAGGATTTGACTTGATTCAACAACAAAGCAGTCGGAGCAATGACAAGCCGAAAACTGTCGAAATTGTAGTTATTTGAAGTTTGGATTTTTTTTCTTTTTACGACTGAGGTAGGTAAATTAAATTTCTTGAGACTAAAGTACCGAAAAAAGGTACCGTTGGGTACCGGTATCGATTCACAGGTACCGGTATCGGTTCAAATGTGAAAGGTACCCATCCCTACTCATGACCCATCAATTACATCATCCAACATTGTTTAAAGGACTAAGACATTCGCCGTGACAGAATCGCTTTATATTTAATCGTTATGACGCTATCAACATATCAATTTGTTAAAGATTATTGTCCGCCATCTTGTTTTCTCCGAAGAATCCGCACGGCGGAGTGATGTGATTCGGTTGTGGGCGGGTCCTGGGACCAGGAGCGTGGATTGTGACCTATACATACGTGTAAATGGACTGTTTCAGCCAATCAGAATCGAGAAATTTGCATGCCGTTGTATAAATATATATAATATATCTCAAACTTGAGATCACACGCTAAACCTGTTCAGAGGACCGGTGCTACCCAGATTTGGACCATGTGGTCATCAAAAAGGAAGACCACTGGAGACACAGATCATCTTATATAGAGTGCAAAATAAATCACTGACATTTCAACAGTGTATTTTTTTTGCATCACTTTGAAGAAGTATGTTGAAAAGTTTTTTTGCACCCTATTAAATATTTTTCTAAAGATGATCTATGTGCTCCAGTACCTTCCTTTTTTATACATTATATATAAATAATCAGTACATGTGGGAAAACTATGATTGATTTCCTGGGGTTGGTGAATGAGGTTTCTGAGGCCAGTAATCTGTCCATAAGGCTAGAATAGTGAACAGTTGATTCATCCTAATCTGATTTACTTTGACATATTTTTATGTGTGTTTGTTTAACCCTTACCTTAACCTCAGTGTAGACATCTCACCTAGTCTGACTCACATGATATAGACTGTGGTCTGTGGGTATAAAAGTGTGCCATTGGCCAACTATTTCAGTTGGAATTCTATTTTGCAAGGGCACTGTCACTACATCCTGGGCTTAGTGTCGCCCAGGATGATTGTGATGGTTAAAGAAATACAAACAAGCCAGAGCACGGAATGATAATAGGTTGTTCAGCCAGACCTCTCAAATGTAGTGTGGAGAGATTTACGGCTACATCTCACCTAACCCCAACTTTTAGAGATCAGTTGCTATCCTAATATGTTTAAATTGTTCATCAAAACGAAATGTGTACATGTGCACGACATTCAAGGACTGCGGTACATTTCCCCCTCACATTTACCCAACCAGGCGGGGAATGTACATTATCCGGTTTTGATTGATTGATTGAAAACTTTATTTTAACAAGATTGCAGAATGGGTACAATACAATACAAACTGCTAAGAGGTTACTGCAAAGTTGGCAAATGTAGGCCTACACATTTCCTGTGAAATGTGCAACATCAGTTTCCGTAGTTTTCCTATATTTACCGAACATACAGTCTTAATTTGGGCCCTGAGTGACCCACCAGTTAATGAGGATAAAGACTAGAGAGAATGAGACTCCAGACAGCCAAGTAGCCCTGAATGATGTCACCTGGCCCCTGGGTGCAAAAACATGTAGCAACTTTTCATCTATAGAATTATGAAGCTTTCCTGGTCTGGATTTGTTACAGACTTGTTTGAATAAACAATTGTAACCGAGTGTATTTTAACCTGTGCCCAAACTGCCCATATAATCCAGAGGCAGCCGCACTAACCAGGGTCAGACTGGTTAGCAGGTGCTAGTTGACTTAGTTATTGACTCTTGCTCAGTTTATACTATAATGATTTGGTCAACAAGCCTGAAGCCAGATACTGAGCCTGAAAGACACGTGACCTGACAGGTAAACCAAGGAAGCTACTCAAAGAACAGAGGCTACTTTTCAAATCGTGCAAAGGGCGTTTCAAATCATAGAATCTCACATTTAAACTGGATTAAATTCAATAGTTACATTGACAGATTATAGTACCAGGCCTGTTTCAAACATTTTGGCGACCTTTTCTATTTGACTAACGACTGTAATGAAGAGCTCATAGGCCGCCGGATATATTATAAATAGCGCACTAAGTAACCCCAGTCCCCACTCCCCAGCCAAGAACAGTGAGTGAGAGACTAATATAAAACGAATTATAGAACTTACCTTTAGTTTAATCAAACGAAGATATGATGTTAGTTAGCCACAAATCCTTGTCGCCCACCTGTTAATCGACTCCGCTGCCTGTGTTGGAGTCTTCCGGGTACTAGAGACAGACGGGTCTACCTGGACACCTCGGCGCACCTTGGTTTCCAGTCCACTGGAGCACTTATTTGTATGTATGGGGCAAAGGTAGCCCGTTCAAATAATAATGTCCTCCTTGTTGTTTTCACGTGCAATTTCTCTTTTGTGAATTAGGAAACACCATATTAGACCATTTGAAAGTGACAAGAAGAGGTTTAACGCATATCGTGTGCCAGCCCACTGTCTGTTGCAAACAAAACAATGAATTGCTTTCTGATTGTTTATGATTAGGCAGCCTATGCTGTGTTTGTTTACTGGCTAACACAAGTACTTCAGGCGTATACTAAAGTCAGGATACCAGTCGTACATTGGATAGGTGTACACTCACAGCATGGCTGTAATTGAACATCCCGCAGTCAGAGGGCGCTCTCCTTTTATCTGCTCCTTTTCCTCCTGCGCCCCCCAGCGGCGTCACACTTGTGTTTACGTGGTGCATTTTCTCCGTCTTCCGGGTTGTAGTTTTCCAGTTGGCAGCTCTCTCTGGGCATTTATTTTGGATGTGCGATGGCCGTGGTTCCAGCTCAATCTCTCCGGGTTTCGGAGATCAAAGACCCGGCGGTGTTGTTCGAGCGCTACAACACGGAGGAGATCCGCGGGATCGAGCGCAAGGTCCGCGGCGAAATCGAACAGAAGAAGGAAGAACTGCGGCAGATGGTGGGGGAGCGCTACCGGGATCTGATCGACGCGGCTGACACCATTGGAGAGATGAGGCAGTGCTCGGAGAGCGTCGTTCAGTCAATCCAGGATATGCACCAGTACTGTCAGAAGTTGAAACAAGGGAAAAGCAATGCCCAGGCTACCAACAAGCAGGAGGTAAATGGCTAGATAGTTATCTACGCTGCTATTATAGTAGGGCTTTACTATGTATGGTCTCAATTGACTTCAGTGATGATTCCGTTACTCAGCCTGCCACATGAATAAATACACCTGTGTGTTCGTGCACTAGATTATTTTATCAAGAGTGCCAGGTGTCTGTATGTTAGTATGTTGTCTCATAGTGTTTCCTAATGTCTCTATGATAATCATATACTGTGTCCCCCCCTCCCTCCCCCAAGAGCCAGCGCCAGTTGCAGGAGAAGTTCTACACCATGGCGTCGCAGATCAAGCTCCTCCTGGAGATCCCTGAGCGGATCTGGAGTGCCATGGAGGCCTCCCAGTACCTGCAGGCCACGCAGCTCTACCTGCTGTGCTGCCACCTCCACAGCCAGCTGCACCTAGAGACCTCCGCCGGGCCACACTACAGCCCTGTGCTGGCACGCTTCCCCATCCTGGTCCGACAGGTGGCCGCCGCAGGACACTTCAGGTGTGTGTGTGGGGGGGGGGGGGGGGGGGGGGTTCTCTTGTTGGCAATCACATGTTTGCTCATGGTTTACTTAAATGTTTACATTTTGATGTAACGTTACTTACACTACAGTATACTTGAAAGATGAAGTCGGATGAAGTAGCCGACAGAGAGAGACGGAGGACATATGTTGTCTTGTTCTCCTCAGGTCCACTATCCTGATGGACAGTAAGTCTCTGCTGCGGGGCCGGGCTGTGTCAGACCAGGCCATCGCAGAGGCTCTTGTCTCCACCATGCTGCTGGAGGACAGCTCCCCACGCCAAGCCCTGGCCGACTTCCTATTGGCCAGGAAGGCCTCCATCCACCAGCTGCTCAACCAACCACAGCATGGTACGTTGTTACATCATGATTACAGTGTTTCTACGGGCTTCGAAAGCTTGGAAAGAGTCATGGAATTTGGAAAAGTGTGGGTCCAAAAGGTTTTGGAAAGTGACATAAATGTCAAGCTTGGCTGTTGGTAGATGTAATTATAGTATCTTTGAAGGGATAATTTCCTGATTATTAAGGACCATACCAGACTAATTTTGACTTCTTGTCTTCCCGGAGATTGCCCCATTTATATGCAGTGTATGTAGTTGTCAGCCTGCCTTACTAAACACCATTCACACTGCCACTGATGTTGAAAAAGAGTGCAACATACTCAGTATTTCACCCATGTGAACGTCATGGCACTACCTTTTCTCTACTACAGTCCCCGCATGGTGAAGTAGGTTTGTAGTAGAGAGTAATACAGTAATGTTAGCGAAAGTGAAAGGCATTGTGCTTTTCACATGGGTGAACTATGCCTGGTGACTTTCAAGCTTCACAGAGTATGTTTCCACCCCTTTTCAACATCAACAGCAGTGTGAAAGGTATAGGCTGAGATCTACCAAAACATACGCTGTATACACCTATGTACACAAAACGTTTTGAAGATGGGGACAATCTCTCGTAATGACAAAGTCAAAATTAGACTGGTATGGTCCTTTACGTTCCAAGTGATTGTTGTAGCTGGCTAACTAAAGCCTGGGACCTTCAAACAAAGATTGCATTTTAACATCTCAATTGTTCGGAAACATTGACAGATAGAGGTTTTTCTCTTGTTCTAGGGGCTGGCATCAAGGCTCAGGTGTGCAGCCTGGTGGAGCTGCTGGTCACCACCCTGTTCCAGGCCTATGCCGTCTTCTACGTGCCCCCCGAGGGCTGCCCGAGGCCGGGGGAGGGAGCCCTGAGCTGTGGCCTCCTCTTCTCTACCCTGGAGAATGTCACCTCCTCCACCACACCCACAGGTAAACATCAGCAATGTCTATTATTAATGTCTAGCTATTGCAATGATCAGGACTGATGCCCCACTGGCTTCCCACCCGCAAACACTGCCAATCGTGTTCGTAGGTACCGTACACCGGGATCTGAACCCCGGGCCTCTGCAGTGGTAGGCAAGTCCTTAGACTTCTACACTACCCAGCCGACCCCACAAGCCACTCCTATGAGAACAAGTCAAATTCATTTTTGATCACCTACTGATTAGTCTCAATTGTCCTCCTCGTCATAATTTGGGGACTACTGTCTGGTGTATTTTCTTTTTCAAATGGAATCGATACATTCTAATGCCAGACTGATTGCATGAATCCGTTGCTCTCAGACAGAAAACCCTTCATATAGAATGAGAGAATCTGTTGCCTTGCATACCAGCTGTCCATACGTATGCGTGAGCTAAACCAGGTGTCGTCGTTTGCTAGCTTTCATTTAATTAATTTTATTAGTGAATCATACTTGCAACAAATATATATACTGTATGGAGACACTAAAATCAAAGTTCTACCAAGCAGTAAAGTTTTAGGCTGGATATTGACTAACGACCAGAATACATTTTACATGTGTAATTGTTTCTGTTTCACAGGGATAATAACTCAAATCTAAATTACAATTAACACCACGTTTGGGCAATAACCACTCCTGACCTGTTTCCTGCATCCGTATGTTAGACTCTGCATGTACTTTGCAACAATAAAAATGAGCGCTGTGTCAATCGATTTAAATATTTAATCTGATTAATAGCATAATTGTCCATAGTTAAAATAATAAATAAAAAATGTATCTACCTTAAAGGCCAACTTGCAGGTTGTATTTTTGTTCAATAAACAATGTGGACTAGGCCAATGGTGACTTTCATGAAGAAGAAAAAAAAATATTGAAATTGACTCAGTTTTAGCGTTTTTATCAAACATTTTGTCTGCCCAACACAATCACCACGCACATGGATATTTTAATCAATGGTTCTGTTGGTTCATAACGTGCACGTGTAATCGAAATTATGTCGTCACGGCAGGTGCAGGGCACCTGAGAGTCACACACACACAGAG
Source organism: Notolepis coatsorum (assembly GCF_963971535.1). Taxonomy (NCBI): domain Eukaryota; kingdom Metazoa; phylum Chordata; class Actinopteri; order Aulopiformes; family Paralepididae; genus Notolepis; species Notolepis coatsorum. The sequence continues at coordinate 52,566,761 of NC_140178.1, read as the reverse complement.
AGTCTGAGAGTCACACACAGCTAGTGGCAGGCAGAGAGCCTTGCTACTAGTTAGCCGAGGAGTAATGAATGAAAATGTATCTGTTTCACCTAACAACACTATTGCTCCGTGATCATAGCCATCCATCTCTAAAGCTAACCACTATTTGTAAAAGCCACAACCATGTTACCATATTTGTACTAATGAAGATCATTGTGTCGTTGTACATATTGTGTATACACCGTTAGAAGCTAGCTAAGTTAGCTAACGTAGCATAGCTTAGCTTGGTAGCCGAAACTCATAACATCACCCGATTTAAAATGGTTCTTTCCTCTTTGTATACCTTTGTCATCACAAGTATTCTGCCAAGGAACTTATGGACACGACAATAGTAGTAGTTATAAGGTGTTTGAGCTTGTAGCGTTAGTTAGCTCATAGCTGATGCACCGAGTGCAGCTAAAGGGGCTACTATCGTATCAACATGCCGGGGCGCATAGCTTGCTAGCCGGCAGGATGTGTGTGCAGCAGTGCTTTGCCTCACAGGTCTGAGAAGAGGACCTACACATTTTACTCGTTCCCAAAACTCTTTTACATGCACGACAGTAGCCATAATGCTAACGTTAGCGGGGTAACGTTAGCCAGAGCCATATAGCCAGCTTGGTACTATGACCCGGGGATAAGGCGACAGCCCACAGACCAGTAGCGCTGCTGTACTGAACAACAGGCTGCCTAGTGGTAAATGTAGTTCTTTTTTTACGACATTAAAAACATTATAACTACCTTGTTTCAACCAGTTGTAGCTGGTCCATCAAAGTCTCCCGACGATTAAACCCATTTGCGTCTTGTAAGGCGTCCATTTGGATCAAGGAAATAGCTTTCTGCACTCGTCAAAACTCCTTGTAGGGGAAAGATACCCGACGTGACGTCATGGCCCTGATAGCTCTGATAAGCTTTTTTGATTCGCGCGTGCGCATGTTATTTGTGCATCAACATTTTTACCCCTTTCAGAGTGGCATTTCCGGCGTCAAATGGAGAAAAAAAATTAAATTAGATGCCAATGATGTAAACTACCCATAATTGAAGAGTAGGGTTTAACCTGCAAGTTGGGCTTTAAACGGATCTTTTTCAAGTTCCAAGTTGTAATACTCTTATCAGCATGAGAGTCAACAAATGCTTGCTTTATGCAGCCATTTAACACAAAAGGATGACCCTCATGTATTGCAAATTTGCATCAAATTCAAAACAGAGTGATGCACAAAATAACTTAACCCTTGTGGCTCCCTGGTACCGATTCTGTCTTTCTTGACTTTTTGTGTGTGTGTGTGTGAGCACAGCGGTGTCTGTTTATTATTATTTCATGAAATTAGGACCACATCTTCATTTTACATATATTTTCATTATGTCAAAAGATTATGATTTGAAACGCTCAAAAAAAAAAGTTTGAAAAAAAGTTACACGAGATACCCTGGCGTCCAGTTTCATCCCATCCACTTCCATGTTAATAAAAACGCAATAAAAACGCAATAGTCTAAAAAAATAATAATATCTCCTCCCTAATCTTCACATCATATATCGATAAATAAACAGAATAATTACACCAGGCATGCACTATAAAACAATACATACCTTTTAGTAATAGATTAGTAATAACCGGTGCTTACTTACCGGTGCCTCTCGGCTATTTCTGAGTAGTCAACCTTTCTTTTTTATAATGGCAGATTCTTATTCACAGGGATTTTGTCCAGTTTTCACACGCTGTAATATGGTGTCTAAAATTTATAGAACTTTTTCAATAAAAACGGACTTAGTATCAAACAAACACGAATATAAGTGGTTAAAATTCGGAAATATTTGTAATTTGTTACAGATATCTTGAGATTAGGCTTTTAATGTTAATTGTGGGACTTTTTTTTTTTTTTTTAAATAGTAAACAGTTAAAATTATAGGACTTTCAACTTGATCCATACTTTCATCTCTTAAGCCTCATGAGTGGAATCGGTACCAGGGAGGCACAAGGGAAGAAAATAATAATTTAAAACAATGAATAAAGTGTGCATGAAATAATAGGGGAAAGAAAACGTTAGGAACTTGTTACATTCACCCACACAAGGGCTGAGTACTCACACCCCCCTCTCTCTCTCACACACACACACTCTCCCAGCTCTCTTTCTCTCTTGCCCCTTCCTCATCTCTCTCACCCCCCCTCTCTCTCTATCACACACACACACACACACACACACACACTTTGAGTCAGAAAAACGGACAACACAAAAACGGACAACACGCTCATCACAGACAAGCTGGATGTAGCCAATTACTTAAACATTTTCTTCACAAACATAGCCACAACACTGGTAAACAAACTACCCTCCCACTCAGGGCGTTATGGGGTAGAACACATAGTAGCTTACTACAAAAACCTAGGGGTCCGCAAGGACGACTTCAAGCTGGAAATGGTAACAACAGATGAGGTACTCAATAAACTGAGCGCCCTCCAACCTAACAAGGCCACTGGCCATGACAACATCCCCTCCAAATTCCTCAGAGACTCAGCAGCCGCCATCACCCCAATCATCACACACATAATAAACCTCTCCATAAAACAGGGACACGTCCCCAAGGACTTCAAAATTGCGAGGGTGACCCCTCTGCACAAAAAGGGCAGCAAATTAGACCCAGGCAACTACCGCCCTGTTTCTATTCTCACCTCCATCTCGAAAGTCATGGAAAAAATAGTCTATGAACAGGTCGAAAAAGTACCTAGCAGAAAAAAATCTAATCTACGAATTCCAATCTGGCTTCAGAACATCCCACTCCACTGACACATGCCTTCTCTATTTGAATGACTACATCAAACAAGAGGTGGACGCAGGCAAATACTGCGGCATGGTCATGCTGGACCTACATAAGGCCTTTGACACGGTCAATCACTCCATTCTGATTGACAAGCTAAAAGCAATTGGTTTTGATAGTCTATCAGTGAGCTGGATGCAATCCTACCTTGAGGGGAGGGAACAGATGGTGGAGGTAAACGGTACCCTATCCCCCCCCCTCACAGTGAGCTGTGGTGTTCCACAAGGAAGCATACTAGGACCGCTACTGTTCCTAATTTATGCAAATGACATGTCGTCAGCTTGTGACTGCAACTTGTTCCTGTTTGCGGACGACTCAGCCCTGCTGGTCTCTGACAAGAACAAGTTACAGGTTGAAAAAACCCTCAGCTCGGAACTAGGCAGAATCTGCATATGGCTCGCTGATAACAAACTATCATTACACATGGGCAAAACAGAGTCCATTCTCTTCGGTTCAAATAACAAACTCAGCAAGACCGACGGCTTCTCAGTTACAGTGGGTGACAATATTGTCACAAGGAAAGATGAAATTACCTACCTGGATTCCATCCTAGAGGCTAATCTCTCCTGTGACAAAATGGCATCCAATGTAATAAAAAAAAGTCAACCAACGAACTCGATTCTTGTACCGGATCTCCTCTCTGGTAAACAAGAATACCATGAAGACTCTGGCAGGAGCACTCATTCAGGGGTACTACGACTATGCTTGCACCTCATGGTACCAAAGCACCTCAAAGGCGCTAAAAACAAAATTACAAACATCTCAAAACAAACTGGTCAGACTACTGCTTGACCTTACTCCTAGAACCCACCTCACCCCTGCCCACTTTGACAACCTAGGATGGCTTAGAGTAGACGACAGAGTACAGCAACTTGCAATGGGCCTGGTCTACAAGATACACTACACGACCAAGGTACCCATGTACATGTCAAAATACTTCCCAAAGGTCAGTGAATACCACGATCACAACACCAGAGGGAGCTCCACAAATCATGTTAAACCCAGATTCGGCTCAAATAAGGGACTAAACACGTTTCGCAATTATGCCACATCAATGTGGAACGCCCTACCCAAAGCTGTAAAGGAATGTGGATCACTACCCACTTTCAAAACCTCTCTCAAGGGACACCTACGGGAGACTGCAATTCAAAACTGGCCCCTGTAAATATCCTAACCCAACCCCCTCCAATGTACAGTAATTTACCTAGTATGGTTTTGTCAATAGTCCAATGTACAATTTTGTTTGTTTGTACAGTGTCTCCTCCCCCCCCCCCTCAATGTACAGTTTTGCTTGTTTATACAGTGTGTCTCCCCCCCCCCCCCCAACCACATCCAATGTAAATTACCCAGTATGGTTGTCAATATCCCAATGTACCCAACCCCCCCCACCCAACCTCCTCCAATGTACAGTTTCTACGTCAAATGTATATACTCCCTTTTCTTGACTCCTTCTGTATCACAAACAGTACTGTATTTGCAAATCTGGTATGTCATAAATGTATAGATGTAGCAGTACTGACTATCTGTATGTCATGTATGTCATATATGTCCTGATGAATTGAAAATGGGGGACCCTGATGTAAACAAGACGAAAGTCTTTCTCTGGTCTGCATCCCCTTAACAATTGTGTGTATTGAGCTGTACTGTATTGTACCCATTCTGCAATCTGTTAATAAAGTTTTCAATCAATCAATCAATCAGAAACAAACATAGTATCAATGAGAGTATCAATAATACACCGGAGTGAAGTCTAGTTATAAAAAGTTAAAAAGAAAGTGAATCGTGAGTTAAAAAAAATAGTGGCGTTAATAGAATTGTGTGTTAATACCGCGTTAACTTTGACAGCCTTAATAAAAATGCAATATGCAATCAATATGACTGCAGTGTCACTCACACACACATCTCCCCCTCCTGGTGATGAATGAGAAATTAACGGGATATACAATATGATAAAAACGGGGGTATATTTGCAAGTTGCACTGGTGCTACTAGCTATAATTTTTAGTAGCACTATTTTAAAAAGATTGTCTCAAAATTAGGGCTGGGTATCGCCACTGATTTCCCAAAACAATTCGATTCCGATTCACAAGGTTCCGAATCCATTATTACTCCTTATTGTCTCCCCAGGTAAAGGCAGGAGGGTGCTGCAGGAGGAGGTCAGCACCGGAAGTTGGTTCAAGTACCTTCCCTCCTCCATCTCCGAGTTCCAGCCCGCCCTCCGCACCCTGGCTCAGCCAATCCAAAGGGAGCAGCTGAGGGACACGCTGCAGCAGTGGATCAATACGTAAGCTCCGGCCAATCAACGCCCTCACCTTTTTAAATAAATAAAAGATAGTGTCAAGCTCACTGAACACAAGTGCTGCTATTCCGCACCAGGGCACAGGTCTCAACCCTAACCCCCCCCCCCCCCCCCCCGTCTTCCCTCAGGTGTAAGGAGGACATGTGTCGCGGCGTCAGCAGCCTGCTGGTCTTTGTGAAGAGTCTGAAGGGCCTGGCTGCCATCAGGGACGCCGTCTGGGACCTCCTCTCCACCGACTCCATCAGTCAGCACTGGGGTGCCGTCTGCCAGCGGCTGCTAGAGCGCCCCCTAGCCATCTGGGAGGACTTCCTGCAGCAGCTCTTCCTGCGGCGGCTGCAGGTAACAAGACTTTTGAGTTCTGCACCGTTCCATTCGAGAAGCTGTAAACACGCATACATTTTTTCTTTTATTAACTAAATCTATGGTCCTATAAATGTTAGTACTCAGTGCCTCAAACTGTGCCAGTAAAATGGGGAAACTGAAACATACGTTCCACCTCTTCTGAGGCCAGTTATGAGAGTGATCTTCCACATTCTGTGTTTCTTTGAGCTTTTATCATTTTATCTAGATATTCTAATTCTACATCCCTCAGGCTATCACTCAGGAGGGCACAGAGGCCATCTCCGCCAGCTCCACCCAGCTCCTCGCCTCCTCTCTGAGAGACCTGGAGAACCAGGCCACCACCCTGTCCCAACCACCACCACCCCTCACTGGCACCAACATGGGCGCCGGCCGCGGGGCCTGGTACGAGGCGGATGTGGCTTCATTCCTGTGGTCCGAGGGGCCGGGGGACCTGCTGAGCGACGCGGCCTGGGTGAGTGTGGCGCAGCGCGGGCAGCAGCGTAGCGGCCTGGCCATGAAGACCCAGGCCCTCACACCATGCGTCCAGAGCTTCTGCTCCTCGCTGGACGCCAAGCTGAGAGCCAGGCTGGACGACCTGCAGCACTACCTGCCAAACCAGAACAAGGGTATGAGGGGTCTGGTCTGGTTTAGTTCATATTTAGGACGGCATAGCTCTTAGGTTACATATGTGGGAAGAGATTTTCTGATGAGTGTAGAATGCAGGCATATCTGAAGAATGAAATACTGAGGGGTGGATTTCCTCAGAGATATAATAGTAATAATATTGCAATAATACACATATATATATATATATATATATATATATATATATATATATATATATATATATATACATACATACATACATATTGATGGATTTTTACTATACAGTGTAACAGTCATCCACAAGATATATATATATTAGTGAAACATACTTAATCTTTTTTATATCTTGCAGCAGTATTGAAAAGTCAAATAAAATGGACCAGTTTGAATTAAATAACACCATGATAATTGTATTACAAGATGAAGACAAAAAACGAAGGAAATGATTGTGATGTGATATATTGGGCATATCACCCAGCCCTGCATATAGACAGTACATGTCACAAAATATATAATCCACCGTTTCTATTGATGAGAAATATACTGTGTCTCTTTGTCCCTACCCAGCTGGCTCTGACACCTCCTCAGCCCTCCTGTCAAACTCGGGACCAGCCAAAGGCCCCAGCGCCTCCTCCTCTTCCTCCTTCGACCGCTTCACAGACGCCGGCGCCGTGGAGGAGACGCTGCGGGAGCGCTGCCTGGCGTGCGTGCGCCACATCCTGTCTGTCGTCCGCTCTGAGCTGCACGTGACCTCGCCCAACCCCACGCCCGGCCCCGCCAGCCTCAGCGCGGTCCTCTTCATGGCCAGGCTGTGCCAGTCCATGGGGGAGCTCTGTCCCCACCTCAGGCAGTGCATCCTGGGGAAGGGGGGCGGGGCTGAGGCCGTCACCAAGGAGACGCCCCGGCTGGGCAGGAAGCTGGGCAAAGCCAGGGCGGCCTCGGAGGTCAGCCCCGCCCAGGCCAAGTGGGCGTGTCTGAAGGAAGAGCTGCTGGCCTGCAGCATGGAGGCCTACCGTATCTGGAGCTCCGCCCTCTCAAAGGTCAGGACTAGGGGAGACTAAGCCTGTCAAAGGTCAGGACTAGGAGAGACTAAGCCTATCAAAGGTCAGGACTAGGAGAGACTAAGCCTGTCAAAGGTCAGGACTAGGGGAGACAAAGGTCACGACTAGGGTAGACTAAGCCTGTCAAAGGTCAGGACTAGGAGAGACTAAGCCTGTCAAAGGTCAGTACTAGAAGAGACTAAAGGTGCTCCCATAGTCAAGCGGACCGTACACGGAGCGGACTCCGCGAAGGTCTGCGCGGACTCAAAGCGGACTCCAAGTGCGAAGCTCCAATTTTCTAATGCGCGGACGTCCGCGCTGCTCGGCGTTTTGGTTGACATCGACCTGCATTTAATGTGACGCCGATCTGCATTTTACTCTGACCATTCGCTCCGTGCCAAGATAGAGTAGGGCAGGATCATGATTAAATGGGTAGGATTGGTCCGGTAAAACGTTGGCAGGTAGATGACGCTAAATTTAGTTTTACTATCGCTAATCGTCACCCATTCCAATTCATATACATTTGGACCATGTCTTTTTTCATCATCTGAAGAAACTTGAGATGTTTGAATGGCTTTTCTAAATGAAGTGTGTAAAACGACCAGTTTTACTTTGAAATATTGGAAACGGAGATAACATCTCCGTTTCCAATATTTCGAAATAAAACTGGTGTTTTTATTTCATGCAATGCCTGTTTGCCATTTCAGCACCACGCGCTGTCCACCTCATGTTGAGCAAGCCTATATGGTACATTGCACCTCGCTGCCTATATACCCGTTATTCACTCTCAACATGGATAAAACATAAAGTATGCATATAATAAAAATAATATGATGAAAATAAAATAAATGTCATATTTTTTTTTATCCACTTTTCTCCCCATTTTTCTATTTTTCTCCCATCCCAATTTTCGTATTATCCAATTCTTCCCTCCCCTGTCTTGAACGTTGCTAGACTATGCCTCCCACTGGTTGGTTGTAGTGAGGATGGAAGCCTTGCATCACGTGTCCCCTCCGGTACACGAGGAGGCAGCCTGTCGCATCTTTTCACCGCAGCAGCTCGAACTCTCAGTGGCGAGGAGTAACGCATGGGAGGCTCACACTGCCCCCGCTACTTCCTGCTTCCGCCGCACCGGTGTCACCAAACCGACCTGTAGGAGTCGCTGTCCACAACGTCTAATACCCACCCACCGGCTTTCCCACCCTCTAACACTTGCCAATTGTGTTAGTATGAACGACCGGCCAGCCGGTAGCAACGCAGAGAGCTGGGCTTGATACCAGCATATCCTGCGTTAGTGGCGAGCGCCTTGCCCACTGTGCCAATCAGCCGCCCAAATAAATATCATATTCTCAAAATAAACTGACGGGCCAGAAACTATTGCTGGTGGGCCAATTTCGGCCCGCGGGCCGCCTATTGCAGACCCATGAATAGACTCTTTATTTTGACATCGGATGACGACGACATGACAGAAGTTGAACAGCGTGGGACATTTTTTTGTAAACTGGCGCGAGACATGTAGGAAATTGGTCTGCGGAGGTCCGCAGAGGTACGCTCGACTATGAAAGCTCAAAGAGTCCACGCGGAGTCCAGTCCGCGTACAGTCTGCTCGACCATGGGAGCACCTTAAGCCTGTCAAAGGTCACGACTAGGAGAGACTAAGCCTGTCAAAGGTCAGGACTAGGAGAGACTAAGCCCTCTCAAAGGTCAGGACTAGGAGAGACTAAGCCCTCTCAAAGGTCAGGACTAGGAGAGACTAAGCCTGTCAAAGGTCAGGACTAGGAGAGACTAAGCCCTCTCAAAGGTCAGGACTAGGAGAGACTAAGCCCTCTCAAAGGTCACGACTAGGAGAGACTAAGCCTGTCAAAGGTCAGGACTAGGAGAGACTAAACATGAGACTAAACATTTAGGCTTTAAATTCACCAGGCCTGTTTGACATTATGTCTTTACCCTACAAATCATATCCAGACACACACTTCCTCCTCTAATTTGGCCAACTCCAGTATGAGAGTGCATTTCATCCACTCAACAAGTGAACAAACTATGAAAAAATACACATTACTGTATACCAGGGGTCTCAAACTCGCGGGCCAATTGCGGCCCGAAGGATGATATTTTGCGGCCCCCTACTTGACGTCAACGTTTATTGTTAATGCGGCCCGCGCGGGCGCGCGCAACTGTTTGCCGAGTCGTTGCGCGAGAGTTGGAAGTTTTATTTATTTAATCACTTGTAGGCTACCATAGCGCAGGCTCATGACGGCAACGTTGTGTTAGTGACTTGGTTGAAACGTGATTCCGGAGTGATATCAAGTAAAGTGGAAGGAAAATATATCCTCACTATCTCCTCTGACTGCGAGCAGTGCTCTGCATAAGCGGCTGGCTGCACTGACAACTGTCTGTGTCTGTGTACGGGTCTGGTCCAATCACATTCAGCGTCCCGTCAGCGTTCCCCCCCCTCACCCACAGTCTGCGAATCAGATGCAGAGTAGGGCGGGTCTTCACGGATTGCATGTCGTCTCTCTCTTTCAGTAAAAATCAGAGCAGAGTTGACCGCGCATCTACAGTAAACTCGCTCCCAGTTTTATCTCTGTGAAATTAATCATAAATGTAGCTACTAGCCTAGTTTCGCCAGCAGGCAGCCAGCAGAAAAATATGGCATTTTAAAAGATGGTCAGTAAAAGAAAAGTCGACTGCAATTCAAAGGTGAATGGACTGAAAAATATGCGTTCATCCCTAGTCCCAGCACCAAACCAATGTGACTATATGCCAAGAAACGGTAGCTCTTGTGGAGGGTGGCAATTTGAAAATAATGTATGACTGAGTGATGGAGACCATGTTTGAAGGCAAACAAAAGCAAATCCCCCTCAGATCGCACAGCAACCAGAATAACTGAAATACTGGCTGGTGATTTGATTAAACAGATTTGTGATAGAAAAAAAAAAATGCACAGTGCATTTCCATAGCTGTGGATGAGTCCACTGACACCACTGAGAAGCCTATGTTCTGAAGAACCATTCATGTTCTGATGAACTGTTCATGTTCTGAAATGTTATTGCTAAAGATTGAGAAGATTGGATCAGTTGTACTTTTTTTTTGAATACTTGAAACCCTTTTTTTGTGGAATATTTGATGCGGCCCAGCCTCACCCAGACTCTACCTCCAGCGGCCCCCAGGTAAATTGAGTTTGAGACCCCTGCTGTATATTGACATAGCCTAGCTACTAATGAGGAATTATCCAAATAGTAGACTTGAATTAGAGTGGAGGCAGGGTGTGGCTAGTTCATACACAGCTGGGCGCATGCATGTATGATAATGTTCTTTAGAGAATCCATTATAAAACATGTGACAGGTCTTTGTGTTTACCAGTCTGGTAAGTCTCCCTGCGATTTTCAATGGATCTTCAACCCCCCCCCAAAAAACTGAATATAATAATGCTGTCTAGAACAGTATGTTGTCTATGAGAAAAACTGCAGGGAACCATTGCTTCAGACAGCAGAGTTAACGTTAGTTAGCTTGTTGCTTTGTTCATACAAAGAAGTTAAGCAGCTGTACTAAAATTAAGTAATGTGATTCCTTATTGACATAAAAATAAATGCAATAGACGTTGTTTCATCTTTGGAAACACTTCTGTAAGCGAGGGCTTTCGGCCGCCATTAATTTGAGCGGATGTTGGGGGTTAGTTTAGTTCTTCCTCACCCGGCTAGCAGGGTCGCAAGGTATTATGGTATATCCTCCTCTACCTAAGGAACCATTGCCTCATTTGTCAAAATGAGGTACCTAGAAAGGATGCATCATACCCGTTTTGAGCTTAAAAAATGTTCAACTTCCTAACTAGAAATGCTCCCTATATACTGTAGGAAGCTTCCTTGCATTTGAGGAGGAGCCTATGATTCACTTGCAACTTTTTGGACACAGCTAGGGCTCCAAGCAACTAATGGCTATTTTGATAGTTGATTAATCTATCGATTATTGATCTATCGGTTGAGATGCAGCACAACATAGACCCAAATAATTGATTATGAAAATAGTTGGCAAATAGTTGTCGACTATAGGGCTGACCCAGATTAGTCGACTAATCGATCGAAAGGAGCCGTAGTCGACTGCCAACCTCTTAGTCTAATGCAAAAGAAAAAAAGATTATAATTTTTTTATATATACTGTATATGTCATTGTCGTAACACCCTTTACTATCAGCGTACTAGTAATCTACGGATGTCATATTGTGTTGCTCTATGTTCACAGGTGCTATTGGATAGGTTTGCTACAGCTCTACATGCAGAGTCTGCCGGTGACATCTTAGTGACGGCAACCAACTGGGAGGAGCTAGAGATCCAGGAAGAGGCGGAGTCGGGCAGCAGTGTCATGTCCAAAATTAGACTTCCTGTCCAGGTCAGTGATTGACATGTCCTCATTGTTGACGTATGAACACACACACATTTACACGTACATACCGACCATTCATTCAATACATGTTGTGCAACGTCATTGGTCATTTTTAGATGTGATGCACCTCCATGACCAGAAATGTCACTCACTCACTCACTCACTCACTCACTCACTCACTCACTCACTCACTCACTCACTCACTCACTCACTCACTCACTCACTCACTCACTCACTCACTCACTCACTCAGCATTAACACATTAACTGCCACGGAGTTTGCCCGTCTCATACCACTCTCTGCCACCACTCTAAGCCTATGGAGATGTTTACCTTCTTTGCAGGGCTATAACTTTTTAAATTGTATTGCTAAATTGACATTACTATGGCCCATTCAACATCGATTATCTATCGTTCAGGATGTAGGAACGTTATACTTTTTCATTCATAGATTCATACGAAAATACTGTCTAGAATATAATTATGTTTTTATCGTTTTCTGCAGTAATTCCTAGAACGTGAGTTATAGGCATAAACACATATATAGATTATCAACTGCCGTTTGTTGCCAATACACGCTATATAAAAAATGTCAACTGTACATGATCCTAAACGTTATGACTGATCATGCGCGGATGAACGGGAGGGGGGGGGGGGGGGGTAAGAGGACGCTGAAAATGACGTCAGCGTCCTCTTACCGTTTGCCGATGAGACTGGAGGAAAAAGATCACACTTATTTGACGTGGATCGACTTGATCCATTTCCGGTTTGTATAATAATAATAAACGGCCAAATCATATCGATTATTGAGTTATGGCAGCAATCCATATGTACGATGTGTGTCTAGAGTCCCGCAACAATATGTGAGTGCCAGATTCATTTCCCCGGTACACGGAGATCACCAGAGATCCATTTCCGGTTGTAACTCGGTCGATCACCACCAGGCGGCAGTATTGAAGCGTTGCAGAGTTGTGCAGGTTCCCACTGTATCAGCCGAGGCTGGGTGAGGGCATTGTGAATACCATGGCGAAAAAATGAAATATGATCTCAATAACGTCATACGCCGTGGAATGGCAGAATTAGCATGACCTTGAAACACGTTGTACGACGGTTTTGGCGCAGGATGTGTTAAGATGACATCAACGTCAATAACACAAAGTGTCGACATAGGGTAGCCCACCTACCCTATGAATGCTCCTGGTAGAAAACACCATTTCATTTGACTGATATTCTGAGCCGTGTTTATACGGTAGCACGATTTTCCATTTGTCCAAAACCAGGGTTGATGCGTTAGTATTAAGTAGGGATGCTCGATATTGGCTTTTTTACCGATATACCGATATTGTCCAACTCTTCATTTCCGATACCGATATATGCAGGGTTTCCCCCCCCCAAAAATGGAATAATTTCAGGTAATTAACATTACATATTTCTTGTCGTGGAATTAACACAACATTATGCATACTTTTGACAATAAAAAAAAATCTGAATGTGTTCTTACTTGCTTGCCTGGGTAAATAAAGGTTAAAAAAAATAAAAATTTATAAATAAAATTTAAACCCATACCGATAATTTCCGATATCACATTTGAATGCCAATATCGGCCGATAATATCAGTAGGCCGATAATATCGGACATCCCTAGTATTAAGTTAAGTTACTGACATTCTGAGCCATGTTTATATTGTAGCTACGTTGGCTAAGTATTGAAGTTACTGAAAGGTCGATGCACACTAAGTACCAATCCCAATTCCCTTCCTATGGCCCTACCCCTAGTTTTGGAGTGCCCTCGACTGGGTAGTGACCCTTCAGAACGGAGCTACAAGGGGAAGGAGTTGAAATCTTTACCTAGGAAATGGGACACCCCTCTTTACGTCATCAGTAGTAAAATAATGGAAAGGACTTACATATATATATTTTTTTTATCTACTTTTTCTCCTATCTTTCTGTATTTTTCTCTCATCCCAATTTAGTTGTTATGCCAATTCCCCCCTCCCCTTCCTGGTCATTGCGCGCATTTCCCCCCAGCTAGCAGCCTCTTTTCACCTGACAGCGAGGACTCTCACTGGGGAAGTGTAACGCGTGGGAGGATCACACTACCTTCCCTAGTTCCCTCCCTCGCTGTGCAGGCGCCCTGACCGACCTGTAGGAGTCGCTGTTTACAACGACCAGGACCCACCCCACCGGCTTTCCACCCGCTGACACTGCCAATTGTGTCAGTATGGACGACCGCGGCAGCCGGAGGTACCGCGGCAGCCGGATTCGATCCCACTGTCTCTGCGGTGGTAGACGGGCGCTTAGTCCGCTGCACTACCCGGCCGCCCTGGACTTACATATTTCTGTAGTGATGCATACATTTTGTAGTTATACGTATATATTGTACATATAACTTAATACACAGCTTATGTGGTTTTTATATTTAACATATAATGATAGGCCTACATATTTATTGTATGTAACTAACATCTGCGAGTTACGAAACACCACAGGTTCTCTGTAACCGGACAAGTCTCTACAACATTTTGACAAGGGGACTGGCGTTCTACGACCCCGGCCGCAGATAAAACAAACCCAGAATGATGAGCGGTACTGCCCGGTTTGTGCGGTTGAACAGTTTCACAGTATCTGATATCTAAACTGACATAACCACCATGACCGCCATCAAAAGATACCTAAATACATACATTTCTTTCTTGATTTAGAGCAGTGGAAATAGTTGTAATCATTTGAACTTCCTCAAGGGGAAAAGTGTTATATCAAGTTCTGCAAAAACCAAATAGGCTGGTACGTAAAAAATATACGTATGACGTACGTACAAAATATACATATCACTACAGAAACCTAAGTCCTTTACATCCTCCCTTCTACCACTCTGTTTCGAGTCGGCGTCTGAAGACACTGCGTTTGGAGGGCCAGTTGGAGGGCTACATGACCACTACCCTTAGATCAAAATAATCGGTACACTCTACCCTACGCTACCACGCACAAGACGGAGAGGGGTAGGACCAGGTGGTAGGGGGGCAGGGGGGATTGGGTTTAAAGGGGACATGCATTGCTATTCCTAGCACTATATGGGCAACTTTACACAATTCCTGTGAGTCTATTGAAGACATCTGTAAGTTTTTTTTTCTCAAAAAAATGCATTGTTTTATATTTCTAATCAAGTACTCAAAACGATAGGTTATGTATATAACCTAGTTATATTAGTATTGGCTGAGCGTCCCGCTCTAGCCTAATGAGATACCCCTTATCTCCTAGTACCTACTGTACACCACCACGAACAACTTAACACTTTGGCTGCCAGGAAACGTGTTTAGACGTCATTGCCGGCCATGCTCAAGTTGCCGGAGGACGCTTTACAGCGTCCTTATATCAATATTTCAAAAATCTGCGATCGGATTCATATGTCCCCTCCGCTGGCCTGAGATCCACCAGGAGGACCCACTGAGCTCTCTGGCGGTTCAGGAGCGCCATCTGGTGGCCGATCGGCGCAATCGCATTAGATGATTGGTATAACGCTGCCCACGGAATTATAAACGTGATTTGGACGTATATACCATTATACAAGCTGGAGATGGACCGGGTAAAAATATATCCCATAATGATAAAATTTCAACTCGACGATGATCGCCCAACGGCGCGCGGAGACTGGGGTGAGTTTTAGCGTGTAACGTTACCGTCTTAGATACTAACTGCTATTATCAACATTTGACCCACATTAGATGATTGGTATAACGCTGCCCACGGAATTATAAACGCCCCCCTAGCCCATCCGGTCAACATCAGATGACGTGTAGTAACTTCTAGAAGTACGTCTAGTTGGAATTTTTTATATCGCGCTGATTGCCATAAAACTGTATTGCATCATCAATATAATGCATTTGGGGCTATAGATCACGTTCTGGAGAAAGCTGCAGAAAGAGATGAAAACATACTTATACATTAGACCATACTTTACTATGAATATGTGAATAAAAAAGTTTAACGTTGCTACACAATGAACAATACATATAGGACTTTGAATGGGCCCTAATAATGGCAATGTAGCAATAGAATTTAAAAAGTTATAGCCATGCAAAGAAGGGGTACTTCTCCATAGACAAATAGAGCCGGCAACCTATGGTATATCATGAATTTAACCCAAGGCAACCAAAGTGTTAATGCACCCATACCTGACCGGGCCCCGCCCCTATGGAGGCGTAGCCTATAAGACCATGGTCATGGTCACCAAACACTCTTCCTCGCCAAATCTCGTTCCAGTAAAAGATCCCTCAAAAGGGAACTCAGGGCCGCGTAGAGCGGGACGCTCAGCCAATACTAATATAACTAGGTTATATACATAACCTATCGTATGGCTATCGCGTCCCGCTCTAGCCTAATGAGATATGGGTTAGAGCGGACGCGAGACCCAACAGATGTACCCCCTGAGGACCCGTAAGCCCACATCAAGGGGTGCGGGGAGCCCTGTCACCCCATCCTTCCTAATGAAGGGGGGGCGCAGTCAACTCCACCTGAATGCGAACAAGAGGGAACTAGAACCCCTTGAACACACTGCACAGGCGGAACCACGTGTGACTCAACACACTGTGGCCCATACCCACACACTCCTGCTACCCTACCAAAGGACGGGAAGCAGGAAAGGCCACAGACCCCAGAACCGCCTGGGAGACAGAACCCCCGGTCATGTCCATGAGGTAAAACCTTACAAAGGGGCCCGGGGAGGACCATGAAGCTGCAGCACAGATGTCCTCCACCGAGGCCCCACCCAGGAGAGCGGCAGAGGCAGCCACCCCACGAGTGGAGTGCGCCCTGACGCCCCCAGGGGGATCCTGCCCAGCCAACGTGTAGCAGAGGGCAATGCCCTCGCACAACCAATGGGACAGGCGTTGTTCGATAGTGCCTTACCGGCATGAGAACCACCGTGACAGACAAAAAGCCGAACGGTGACCCCGAGGTCCTGAGTACGGCTGAGGCAATTCCCAAAGCACGGACCGGACATGACAGGTGGAGAACCAGGTCTATACAGGTCTATGGAGGAGAACCAGACCCCCACCTGACAGTGTTCAACAGGTAGGAGACGATCCAAAAAATGCTGAACCTTCCCATGGGACAGGTCCAGCCTGGGTCTGACCCCCCCCCCCCCCCCCCCCCCCCCTCCCGATTTCTCAGGCAGAGAACACCGGGAGGAGAACACCACGACGATGGCTTGCTTCGTCCACAGAGATTGGATCTTGTTGACCAGAGCTGTCACTGCTGGAGACCCTGACAATAGGGTCTGTACCAAACCTGAAAACGGGTGGGGTTGTGTAAACACAAGTCCCCGCCTCAGCGTTCTCTCCATCCACCTCGACATATGGTACTGCCGTAGTCATATGTGATGACACTCCCAACGCACCCGCCGCCATGTGGCGCAGGTCCGCCAGGAACTGTAGATAGTTGGCCCGGTCCCCCCGCTGTGCGTAGCCAACCCTGGAACCGTGTGAGCAGAGCGTTCCGTGTCGGGACATCTGACCCTGACACCACCCACGAGGTAATCGCACCCAAGGGGGGACCCCGACAGAAAGGGCCGGTTTGATACGGGGGGCTTCCTAGGTGAAAAAAGCCCCCCCACTGAACACCCCTCCAGAACATGCTGAGGAGTTGTTCTGCAGCCGGACATGCAAGGTGTAAGGACCCCATGGGTTCCTACACACCGTAGCCCTGCAGTGATATTACTACCACCCCAAATCACGCGTGCCTGCGAGACCACTGCCAATTTTCAGGAATGGGAGGCACCAACATGATACCTGGCCTGGCGAAGGCGAGGCCCGGGAAGCCCGCACTGTGTGCCTCAAAAGGTTTCGAGCCCCCCTGCTGACAACACTTAAGTTGACAGACGTAACACCAGGCTCAACCAACACAGCTTATGGTGTGGGAGCCGCTTGACAGCACAACATTCTCACGGACAGACCCAGGCTCAGCCATGGGTGTCAGCCCCTGTCCCCATGAGAAGCGAAAAGTGGGGCCGCCCGCGCTTCAACGAAGGCACGCGGCCCGCAGCCAAAGGAAACAATCAGAGCTCACTTTTTCCGCTGGTGTTGGGGAAGGGAGTGATCGGAGAGCGGGCTGCTCGCGGCAGGACGGTGACGGCTTGTTTGTTAAAGCCGAACCCATCCAACATGGCCGATCCCTCGGCCGCCAAGGCTGTCGGCCTTGTGGACACCTGTCGAATCAACGCCCAGGATACCTCCGGCAAGGGAAAACATGGCCGCCTGTCGAGGGCCTCGTCATCGCCGCTGACGAGGCCGTACTCTCTCTTCTTCTGGCTGCGCGGTGTGATGCGGTGTGGGGCCTAGGACAATACCGCCCGCGCTCCAGCAGAAGACCAAAATCCCCTGCGGAGAGGGGAACCCTGAGCGGTTATAGCTTGCGGCTGGGTCAAAGCTAATAACGTCAACAACCTCGCGCGATGTGTCGACGTCGGCTGGCCCTCAAGGCCCCGCCACCAGACACCATTTTTTTAATAGAAAAAAACAGCAATTCGAACACCGTTCTAATCGCTGCCAATTCCATACCGTGGCGGTACAGGCTTTAGCAGCCCACCAGCCACTCGCCAGGCCGACCCACCCATGGCGTCGGCCGGGCGGGGCACTGTTTCAATATGTCAAAAACAAAGGACTGATGTTAACACTTTGAGCGCCACGCCTGGTTTTCCATTTTACCGCTTGAATGCCACCATCGGCGCCAATGTTAACGTTAATATCGCCTAATCTATGTTTTAAATTATGGCTATGTGTCTAATCTGCCCATCGCATTATCAAATACTATTTTCCAGTCAGTGCTGTGAAGGCAGATTGTTTTTTTATCGCGTCGTTTCCGTTTCAGAGCAGTTAGAAAAGCCCCCGTTTTGATATAAAAAACAGCTCATTCTGGAGCATTCTATGAAAATCGTCTTTTAGTGGAATATTCCACAACGTTGATATTCGTCTGCCTTTTTATGAATCGTTTTCAAATAAACGCTAGATGATCAATATTATATGTGCACGCAAGCACATTACGGCCGCGCACTGATAATCGCTCCGTTGATTTCCTCACGGAGTTTTACAGTGAAACCGAAAGAAGACATTTCACAAAACAGCTTATAACTTCATCAAACTTACTCTGATTATCCTACCACTGATAACATAGAGACCGTACCTGACATCAGATGGTATCCAACTGGTATATTCCAATTCCTGATCACCATTCGAAAAAATCGATACGTGTATGGATCCAACGCGATACAGTAGAACTCCATGATCCGCGGGGCTCTGAGGCTCCAGAATGAACTCTGGTAACCCCGGCTGGATCAGTGAACTGGAAAATGTGGAGTACCGGATTTTTTTCCCCATTGAGTCCATTCCAAAATCACTTATGTCATCTGGGAGACGACAGGGGGCGCTTTTTTCCACAGTGATCGCCGGCGCCCCTCGGCTATACTCGGGTAGGCTCGGGTGATGCAATAATTTTTCAGATCGCAAAAAAAAAAAAAAAAAAAAAGATTCAGAGAAATCTCGTGAGTGGCATGCAACCACCTATAAAAAAACCAGAGAAATCTTGTGAGTGGCACTCAAAGTGTTAACACGGAGCACCAGTGGTGGTTGCAAACAGCAACCTCCACTGTGGTGTGCACCATGAAAGGGTTAAATGAATAAAAGAACTAACCCACAAAATACTGTAGAATGAGCAAACCCATATACACAACGTTAAGGGGAGGCGGACCAGAGCGAACTAGTCCCGCCTTCATTCAAAATATTCACAACAGCACACCAGCCCTAGCTTAGCCCATTTACCAAAAAAGGTAAACAAAGCCCCCCCCCCCGCACTACTCCCCCAGTAGACACCGATTGACCGTCAGCATAAATGGTTGAGAGGAGAGAAAGCTGTAGCAAAGACAGACCTTCTCATAGCAGAGTGACAGAACGAAACAGTAGCCCCCTACACTACTACAGCCTAGCGTGAGGCGATGTGGGACCCAGATCAACAACCGCCTGCGCACAGACACGCAACATGTTTACCATGTCGGCTGGACCCATAGCCCCACTACCCGACGCCAATGTGGATAGGAACTAGCCAGCTGAGCCATAACCCGCCGTTAAGTCCCATCCTGCAGTAGTATAGCTCTACTGCTACACCGCCGAGCTCACGCATCGGCCCCAGATGGGGACACCGTTCCACAGACCCCGCCGGAACACAAAGGTAACGTACCTGGCTAGGCTACCTAGCCACGGCCTACCCTGTTGTCAACCCATTTACCCGTAAAAAAGGTAAATAGGACTCAGCAAAAACCCCACAACAGCTACCGACTGACCTTCATTGATGAACCGGGCAAGAGGAGGGAGAAGTGACAACATCTCACGGCGGAGACATTAGAACAGCGTAGCAGTTAGCATGTAGCAGTAGTGTTAGCATGTAGCATTAGCGTTAGCATGTAGCATAGCATTAGATGTTTAACAGCACGCCCAAGACCGTTTGGAAACCGTTCACTGCAGTGAAACGTTCACCAAACCATCCTGCCCCCGGCGCCAACACACAACATGGTTGTGTAACAAAACAAACCAGCATTACTAACACTGATACCCATGCCTGAAGACACAGGGCCTACCTGGGTACAAGCTGGCCCGACAGCCAATCTTGCACAGCTGAACCTTGGTCTGCTGCCATCAGACGAGGAAACATCAACATAGGCCCGTCGTGTCGCTGTAAACATGCTTCGAAGATGCCAGGGGCCAGCAACCTCCGGTAAGCTTTCAACATTACACAATTCCTCCAATCTTTTTCATACTACTAGTTACATACGGTGCACGCAGCCGATATGATGGAACGAAAATAGAGGAAGAGTGTTTGGTGACCATGACCATGGTCTTATAGGCTACGCCTCCATAGGGGTGGGGCCCGGTCAGGTATGGGTGCATTAAGTTGTTCGTGGTGGTGTACAGTAGGTACTAGCAGGGTTCCCACGGACCTGGAAAACATGGAAAACATGGGATTCATGGGATTCATTTTCCAGGTATGGAAAGGCATGGAAACTGAGCAAAAGTGACCAATTACATGGAAATAGAAACAGTTGTCCTTGAAAATTTTATTGGATGACGTGTAATAAAATTTAACTATTGAGCACAGAATTAACATGAGTTTATAAAAACCCTTTACACGTGAACAGCTTTTACTATAGAAATGGATGATCCCATGTTGTAGAGCATGCTCTTGGCATCCTATATGGTATATTGGATGTTGGAATTTGATGCAGGCAGCTTGGTGAGCCAATGGAGCCTTGGCATCTACAGTGAAACTTGAGTGAAACTTCTTATGCAAGTTTATCCTCAAATGTAAGTAGCTGTGTTTTAACTGTGTGGTAAACCTGGGTTTATCAACGTTAGTTAGTAAGCAGTGCAATCTTGCTAACTAGCTAGCCAACGTTAGCTCTCATAACGAGCCAGTTAGCCAGCGCCAGGTACAGTAGCTAGCCAACATTAGCTCTCATAACGAGCCAGTTAGTCAGCGCCAGGTACAGTAGCTAGCCAACGTTAGCTCTCATAACGAGCCAGTTAGCCAGCGCCAGGTACAGTAGCTACCAACGTTAGCTCTCATAACGAGGCAGTTAGCCAGCTCCAGGTATAGTAGCTAGCCAACGTTAGCTCTCATAACGAGCCAGTTAGCCAGCGCCAGGTACAGTAGCTAGCCAACGTTAGCTCTCATAACGAGCCAGTTAGCCAGCACCAGGTACAGTAGCTAGCCAACGTTAGCTCCAGGGGCGGGGCTAGGGGGTGGCTACTTGGGCTCAAGCCCCGAATGTTTTCTGAAAAGCCCCGAATCTATTTAAAAATTTTTTTTCTTTTTTTTCTGACTATTCATCATTGTTACATGAAAATATGTTTGCACCAGATTTAGCAGAAGCTAATTTCCATCTGTGGTCTATCCAGCTGCTAACTGTATTTGAGTGAGTTAAGTCTTGGTGTCATGGTAGACTCAGACCTAAGCTTTAAATCACAATCAACAAGTTGACAAAAACTTAATTCTTCCACCTTAGAAACATAGCATTTATAAATCAAAAGGACGCTGAAAACCAGATCCATGCCTTTATTTCAAGCCAACTCGACTACTGTAATGCACTCCTTACCGGCCTCCCGAAAAAATACGATGATAACTATTTTATTGCAATGCACTATTGCATTATTTTATTCTATTTTACTAACTATTTTATTGCACTGCACTATTTTACTTTGTATCAGTGAATCATAGACGCCTGGCCATAAGAGCATTCGGAGCATCTCTGCTCTCCCACTATTGAACTTGGGGGAGCAAAGGTATGCTCTTGCTCCACCACTTTTTGATCATATGAAAAATATGATATACCCCCCCCCCCAATATATAAATCTAACCATAACTACGTTATGGTTAACTGAGTTTTATAGTGAAAAGAGCAGCTTTATTGGTCAAGATTGAAGGCTCTATATTGCAGGAAATTGCACGTACAGGTTAATTAAATTAAAAAAAAATCTGCCGCTTGCCTGCAAAAAAAAATAAAAAATTTGAAAAAAAAAATAAAAAGGCGGGCACCTATCTGGGCTAAGCCCCGGATCTCCTATAATCCTAAATCCACCCCTGGTTAGCTCTCATAACGATAACCAGTTTGATTTACAAAAGCTTTTACAAACGCTTTTACAGAGTAAGAGTAGTAGGGGTGAAACGATGCAACCTCACAACGATTAATTTCTATTATGATTACGAGGAGTTGAGAAGAGTAGGAAAAGAAGACAGGAGCGGACACGAGGGGAGGTGTGGAGAGGAGGACAGGATGAGATAGGAGAGGAGTGGAAGAGAGAACATATATCAATCCCAGTGCTCATGTGTTCCAGTTCAATAAATTGTTGTTCATCTACAGCTTGTTGCATTATTTCATGCATTGATATTATCAATAAGACATAATCTCTAAGCATTTACAATGTAGACTTGACTGGTACATCTTTTAAATCAAGTAAGTAGTCAGGTGTCCTAGGGGGTTGTGTGTGTGAGGGGAGGGGGGGCGCGGATGGGGGCGGAAAACTTCAGGGGCCTATAGATCATCACTTAATATGGTACCTGGAAAATCAGGAGGTAGTATGGAAAAAAAATTCAAGGCAAGCGTGGGAACCCTGACTAGGAGATAAGGGGTATCTCATTAGGCTAGAGCGGGACGCGATAGCCATACGATATATAACCATCATTTTTCATCCTCAGGATTTCAGGCTGTTATGGCCTGGCTCCGCCCATAAGCACTTTGAGTGACAGTCAGTCCACACAGTCTGCGACTGGTAGACAGAGAGAGAGAGGGGGGGGGTGGGAGAGATAGAGAGAGAGAGAGAGAGGGGGGGGGGGGGGGGAGAGAGAGAGAGTTAGAGAGTTAGAGAGAGAGAGAGAGAGAGAGAGAGAGAGAAAAAAAAGACAGGCCGTTATTGATAAGGCCCCCTCTCTCCCTCCCTCCCTTTCTCTTTCTTTTTTTCTTTCTTTCACTCTCTCCCTCTCCCGTTCGGGGGTGTGTGCCGCGCGGCAGGTCGCCCCCCCCCAAGTGCTCCCGAATGCTCTATCTCTCTCTCTCTCTCCCCCTCCAGAGTGCATGCAGAGGTGGGTTTCACTCTGCCGCAGTATGAGGAAGTGGTTTCCACTCGCTGTGTAGTCAGTGTTCTGAAGGTCCAGATTAACACTGAAAGTCTGCGTTTATTATTTTGTATAACTTATATATTGTTTATATATATAAGATATATATTTTCACGTCATCTGTTTGCCTAACAGGATTCATCATTCGCTTATTTGTATATGTCCCATTCTTAACGCCGTAGGCGCCAGTGCGCGCGCCCCTCTAGACATGTTTCAGAACATGTTCAGACATGCCCGGACAAGTGAGAGAGCGTATTGATCTGTATGGGTGAACAGGCTGAGCCCACAGGAAAACTAACAGCGTGAGAGAGAAGTAACGTTTGGCTCTCTATAACGATACGTTGCCTGGCCGTCCTGTTTACAACTGCGCCAAAACTAACAGAGTGAGAGAGAAGTAACGTTTGGCACAGTTGTAAACAGGACGGCCAGGCAGCGTGAATATTAAAGGCAACCAACTTGTGTTCGGCTTTTCTCTGATTGGCCGCGCCCCCCGCCCCCACGCGCAGGCAAGCGCACGTCCCAAATGAAATCCAAGGAGCAAGCGAGCGGCAGCGCGGCAACCAACTTGTGTACTCGTTGGGCTGCTGTTCCAAGTCCAACCAACTTGTGTTCAGCTGCGGTAGCAGTGGACATACAGTACACCTCCTATCTATGTTGGGATTATGTTTGGTCATGACAAAACAATAAAAATCGCTACTGTTAGTAATGCTGCCACCACCCACTTCAATTACAGAGCTCTCATATTTGCGAATGCATAAACTATATCTTAAATTATGGCGATGTGTCTAATAATATGGCTGTCGCGAAGTCATTGATAAGTGACAGCCATATTAGACACATAGCCATAATTTAAGATATAGTTTATGCATTCGCAAAATATGAGAGCGCGCCGCTGTCATTGAAGGGCTTCCTACAACAGAGCACCGCCGCTGCTGCTGCTGAAGCTGTATCAAGCCGGCGGCGGTGCACGGACGCCGGGGAAAAACCACTGCGTCGCCCCGCTGGCGCTTCAGGCTCAGCAGCCTCCACGGGCGAAATAACATATAACGTTACAGTTCCACACTGATGTACAGTGAGTGTCTAATATGGCTGTCGCGAAGTCATGCCTCTCCCTCTGAAAGCCGATCCACGCTGTGTATCATAGACTACCAGATTCACTCGTGTATAAAAGCCCACACAGTTATGAAATGCGCTGAACTAGAAAGCGTAACGTTATTATGTTTCGCGTTCCATTGATTAACGCCATTACCTGCTGTGCTGTAGGAAGCAGAGGTACAGTAAGTTACAGTAGGTGTAGGTTACATGTTTAATCAAAGCCCATACAATTTTTTAGATGAATGATTGTGGATATAATATAGAAAACACATCATTATGATATTGTCAGAGGGAGAGGCATGACTTCGCGACAGCCATATTAGACACTCACTGTACATCAGTGTGGAACTGTAACGTTATATGTTATTTCGCCCGTGGAGGCTGCTGAGCCTGAAGCGCCAGCGGGGCGACGCGGTGGTTTTTCCCCGGCGTCCGTGCACCGCCGCCGGCTTGATACAGCTTCAGCAGCAGCAGCGGCGGTGCTCTGTTGTAGGAAGCCCTTCAATGACAGCGGCGCGCTCTCATATTTTGCGAATGCATAAACTATATCTTAAATTATGGCTATGTGTCTAATATGGCTGTCGCTTATCAATGACTTCGCGACAGCCATATTAGACACATCGCCATAATTTAAGATATAGTTTATGCATTCGCAAATATGAGAGCTCTGTAATTGAAGTGGGTGGTGGCAGCATTACTAACAGTAGCGATTTTTATTGTTTTGTCATGACCAAACATAATCCCAACATAGATAGGAGGTGTACTGTATGTCAAATGTCGGTCATGTGGTGGAAGTGTTTAGTACAGTCACACAACAGAACACCGCTGTAGAGTACAGTCACACAACAGAACACCGCTGGTTCGACCAGCGCTTTTGCCGCGTCTCTCTTTGCGCGAGGGCGTGTGCTAGTGGATTGATTGATTGGCCGTGTGGCCAATCAGAGAAACGCTGAACGAAAAGCTGAACACAAGTTGGTTGCCTTTAAGTCACACAACAGAACACCGCTGGTTCGACCAGCGCTTTTGCCGCGTCTCTCTTTGCGCGAGGGCGTGTGCTAGTGGATTGATTGATTGGCCGTGTGGCCAATCAGAGAAACGCTGAACGAAAAGCTGAACACAAGTTGGTTGCCTTTAATATTCACGCGGCCAGGCAACGTATCGTTATAGAGAGCCGAACGGCTAATTAGATACAACTACACGTGGATCCAGTTTTTTCAGAACATGTTCAGACATGCCCGGACAAGTGAGAGAGCGTATTGATCTGTATGGGTGAACAGGCTCAGCCCACAGGAAAAACTATTGGTCCTTCGAGCCGGATGGTATCAGTAATAATAATAATATTAGTGATAACATGGCCAGCGGCGGACACTCTCCAATCGGCTCTCCCCCATTAGAGCGCCCTAGGCGCCAGCGTCAGCCCCCTCACCACTTGGAGGGCTATGCTGTAGATTTACCCCCTAGCTTATCTACGAGGACGTTAAGTAAGGATAACATTGGTAGCTCAAGTGTGCCCAACCTTATCGACCTGTCAACCCCAGATGTAGAGACCCAAGCTAGTTTAAGTGAAACTGACTTAGCCTACAGGGGGGGACAAGCGGGGCATGACTTGACTATACCCATAGAACATGGCGCCCCCGAGATGGAACTCGGAGCGCATCAAAGTAAAGAGTACCGCGCCCCCGAGATGGACCTCGGAGCGCGGGAGAAGACAAAGTACAGCGCCTCCGAGATGGACCTCGGAGCGCGTGAGAAGACCAGGTCACCGCCAAGCCCTGCCAACTCCAAATCACCATCATCAGCGTCATCCCCAAGCGAGGCCGACCAGAGGCTAGCGCAAGTCCTGATCGCCACGATAACCGATTCGGCGGAAAGGGATCGCCTCCAGGGTGAGCGTGACCGCCTCCAGGCGCAACAAGGGAGTGAGCGTGACCGCCTCCAGGCGCAACGAGAGAGTGAGCGTGAACATCTCAGACTGGAAGAGAGTCGCCTCCAGGCTGACGCCACGATGACCATCAGACTGGAAGAGAGGCGCCTCCAGGCTGAAGAAAACATGGAGCGAGGCCGCATCAATGCGCAGCGCGACACAGCCAATGCGCAGCGCGAGGCAGAACGAGACCGCCTACAAGCACAAATGATGGAGCAAGTGCTCCAGAAGGTGACTCCCCACTCTTCCACCCGGAGCTCCCGGAGATCATCACGACAAGGGTCGAGGGCACCCTCCCCTCCCCGACAAAGCTACACGGGACCCCGCCTACGGGAAGAACCTGCTTACGTTGCAGAGCAGCTAGCCGAGCGACTACAAAGCCTGACGGAGGACGAGGGAGGACAGAAAGCCCACCCGCACTACTCCATATCAGACCAGGAGGCTCAGCGCAGCCCCGACACGCTGCGTTATGAACCCCCAACACGTCCCAGTGGGGAGTTCGAGCACCAGACGGCACAGAGGAATAGTGCCTGGGAACCCAGCCCCTGGTTCCCGCCCAGCACGAACCAACGACCCAACGTACAGGGAGACTCGCCGCGGATGCCTCTCCCCCCACGTGCGTCAGTGTCACAGCCATCCATGGCACCCTACATTGGGACACCCACATTCCCAGACTTCACAAGAGAAGACCGAGCGCAGTATACCGAGCTGCGTATGTGCCTAGAGACAATCATGTCAGGAGTACAAGACGAGTCATACAAGTACGCCATTCTCCTTAAGCATCTCAAGGTAACTAGAGCTCACAACATTGCGCTGGCATACTCCAATTCACGGACTCCCTATTCTGACGCCCTGGCGGCCCTCGACGGACGTTACGGACGCACATGGGATTATGTCATTCAGGAGATACGTGAGATCGAACGTCTCCCCCCGGCTAGAGACAACCGAGCCCTGGACGACCTATCCGTCAAAGTACAGTCCCTAGTAGGGATGCTCGAGTCCCAACGAGAGACGGGGATGTACGAGTTGTACGCCAACTCCAACGTGGAGCGCATCTTGGAGAAGCTCCCCCCATTCCGCCAAGAACGCTTTCGGCGGCAACGAAACTACCATGACCCGAATGGCCCAGAACAGTCACTGCTGGATCTTGCCGACTTCCTAGCTAGGGAGGTTAGCAGCCTAAGAATTGACACCTTCGCATGGGGTGGCTCGAACATTAAAGAGGGACCGAGGAGGTTTAAAGACCAAAGCAGGCCCATCACAGTGATGCACCAGGCCGAGTCGGTGTCACGACAGAAGAGTCACACTACTATAGGACTTTGCTATATAAATAACTTTGATCTGCTCTGGTCCAGGAAAGACCATTACAGACCCGATGGCATCCATCCAAACATATCAGGGGTAAATGTGCTAATACATAACGTCATACAAAGTGTAGCATCACTGGCCTGACAACCAACCATATCTAGCTCTGTAGACTATATACAGAAGCAGCCTAAGCTACAAAGAAACACGTTGAGTGTCATCCCGATTCTGATCACCAAAAGACTAATCAATTACTCATTATCACGTCCCATATGTAAATCTAACCTTATCAATATCAGTGTTCAACCACAGACTATCTCACGCCCCACTACAGAACCCGTACAGCTAAAACTAGCACTGTTCAACGTTAGAGCGCTGAAACAAAAATCATTTCTGATAAATGAACTCATAGTAAAACATGGTGTACATTGTATGTTTTTAGTAGAGACATGGTTAGACAATATCACTGGTGTAGCAACACTGATTGAGACCTGCCCTTCCAATTTTAAATTCTATCAATCAAACAGACAGAGTGGGAGGGGAGGCGGAATAGCAGCAATCATCTCCACTCAATTTGTGTGCAATGATATTGACCTG
Organism: Notolepis coatsorum; assembly: GCF_963971535.1. Lineage (NCBI taxonomy): Eukaryota > Metazoa > Chordata > Actinopteri > Aulopiformes > Paralepididae > Notolepis > Notolepis coatsorum. The sequence goes on along the minus strand of NC_140178.1, from coordinate 52,538,688 downwards.
GGAACATTTTTATCATTTGAATACCTTGCTATTGTATTGAAAACAGAAATGCCAGTAATATGTGTGACATTGTATCGACCACCAAGGTACTCGCCACTCTTCATACAGGAATTTTCAGAACTCATATCGATCTGCATTACCAAGTATGATAGAATCATTCTTAATGGAGATCTAAACATTCATATCAACAAAAAGGATGACCCCAGGGGTTGTGAGTTTCTGAACCTACTGGACAGTTTTGGACTGATGCAACATGTTCACGAGGCCACCCACCAACATGGCAACACTCTGGACCTACTAATAACAACAGGGCTAAACATTGAGAATGTATCAGTAAAACAAATTCCAATTTCTGACCATTATTGTGTGTTCTATGGTACAAGCCTAATATTACATAAGACCAGAAGCGAATTCCTAGTTCACAGAAGGCTTCTGGACGCTAGAGCTGAAGCAAAATTCTCTAGTATGATGAAATCATATGACCAATGCAGTGAATCCTCCTTAAATCAGAAAGTGCAAAACTTCCACAGCACCTTGTCAACAGTGTTAGATACTGTTGCCCCTCTGAAGGTTAAAAAGGTAAAAACTGATAGAATCTCTCCATGGTTAAATAAAACCAATATTAAAGATAACAAGAGAAAATGTAGGATAGCCGAGCGAAAATGGAGGAAATTCAAACTCACAGCTCACTTTAATTTATACAAAGACGCCATGGGCGCATACAATAAGGCAATACAACTTGCGAGAAAGGAATATTTTTCCAAAATGATCTCAGAAAATATGAGTAACTCCAGGGTACTTTTTTCCACCATCGACCGGCTGATTAACATACCACCCCCCCATATACCGCAGCAATCAGCCACAAAATGTGAAGAGTTCGCAGTTTTCTTTAATGAAAAAATATCATTGATTAGAGCAAGCATTACCGCTGATATAGATCTGGCTGTGAGTGAAAACCCACCTGAGATAACTATGGGGGAATTCACATGTATTACATTACCTGACCTCTGTAAGATTGTCTCTGAGTGTAATTCCGCCACCTCCTGCCTCGATCCTATACCAACAGCATTTCTCAAGCGGGTGTTCGATAGTGTCTCAAATCATGTCCTTGAAATCATAAATATGTCGCTTCAAACAGGCACTTTTCCAGATGCATTTAAAACGGCTGTAGTAAAACCACTACTAAAGAAAACAAACTTAGATGTAAACGAACTAAAAAGCTATAGGCCAATATCGAACCTTCCATTTATCAGCAAGATATTAGAAAAGATAGTCTCAGTACAAATAAACTCCTTTCTCAAAGATAATAACATCATCTCTGATCTCTGCCAACGACGAAAGGGCCTACCTGGAAGAGGTAGAGAACCTGTCACAGTGGTGTCAGGAGAACTGCCTCTCCCTGAACGTCAGCAAAACAAAAGAGATGATTGTGGACTTCAGGAGGTCGGGGGTCAAGGACTACAGCCCCCTCAGCATCGACGGGGCACCGGTTGAGAGAGTGAACAGTTTCAAGTACCTCGGAGCCCACATATCCGAGGACTTGACATGGACCACACACATTGACAGTGTTGTGAAGAAGGCACGACAAGGCCTCTACTTCCTCAGGCGCCTAAGGAAGTTCCAAGTCAGTCAGAAGATCCTTAGGAACTTCTACTCATGTACAATAGAGAGCATCCTGACCGGCAACATCACCTCCTGGTTTGGGAATAGCACTGCACAAGACCGTAGCAGACTACAAAGAGTGACACGTTCAGCCGAACGCACAATTGGAGGGGGGCTTCCCACCCTCCAGAACATTTACAACAAGCGGTGCAAGGGGAAGGCTAAGAGAATTATTAAGGACTCGAGCCACCCGAACAACTGCCTCTTTGAACTGCTGCGGTCAGGCAAGCGATACCGGAGTCTTAAGGCGAGCACAGAAAGACTCAGAAGAAGCTTCTATCCCCAGGCCATCAGGCTGCTAAACGAACAATAAACACTATGCAACAACCATCAAATGCACACAGCACACACACCCACACGCACACACTCACTCAAACAAACAACACACTGCAGCACCCACTCTCCACACTTTAGATCACACAAACACACTTTACACTTTATATTTATTGATAAAGGATTTGCACTACAACTCGTACACCTACTGTGAATTGTACCTAAATTGCACCTCGTCCCATTTCTTCCTTGCACTATATAGTATGGTATATTAGTACACTGCACAGTATTGTATATTGTATGGTAACTACGTCTATTCTGCATCGAACATTGTACATATGTCTAAACTGAACACTGTGACCTCATTTTTTTACTTCTAATTTTACTATGTTATTTTATTTCATACTTATCTTGTCTTGCACAGTCTCTGGAGCGTAACAGTAAGAAGCATTTTGTATAAAAGTATTCTGTACTTCTGTATGACAAATATTAAAGAAACTTGAACTTGATCATGGAGGAATTACAATCCGGTTTCAGAACAAATCACAGCACTGAAACTGCCCTTACTAAAATAGTTAGCGACCTCAGGCTAAACTCCGATGCTGGCAAAGTCTCAATTCTTGTCATATTGGACCTTAGTGCAGCGTTCGATACGATTGACCATAATATCTTGATCAGTCGTCTTGAAAGACTGGTTGGCTTTTCCGATCATGTACTAAATTGGCTCATAACATACATTAAGGGGAGAAGGTTCTATGTTAAGCTTGGAGACAATGTATCCGAGGAACATGACAGCAGCTTTGGAGTTGCACAAGGAAGCTGCCTTGGTCCATTACTCTTCTCACTATATATGCTGCCCCTCGGGGACATCATTCGAGACCACAATGTATGCTTCCATAGTTATGCTGATGATACACAACTATATATCTCCGCAGAACCAAATAACACTACAGCCATACAGTCCATTACAAATTGTCTGTTAGCAATAAACAAGTGGATGAACAATAACTTCCTAAAATTAAACGAAAGCAAGACCGAAATCCTATTGATCGGCCCAAAAGCGAAAAGGGAAGTGCTGTGTGAAAACCTGGGGAGTCTGTCATCCTATGTAAAGACTGAGGTTACAAGCCTAGGTGTCATCTTGGACTCAGACCTGACCTTTAAGTCTCATATAAATAAGGCCATGAAAACGTCATTCTTCCACCTAAGAAACATAGCGAAAGTAAGACCTTTCGTAAATAAAAAGGATGCAGAGACACTTATTCATGCTTTTGTATCAAGTCGGCTTGACTATTGTAATGCACTGTTCACTGGTCTTCCCAAAGCAACCATTGGGAAGCTTCAGCTTATCCAAAACTCTGCAGCTCGATTACTAACTCATACAAGGAGAAGAGAACATATCACTCCAGTCCTAGCCACTCTGCACTGGCTTCCAATAACTCATAGAATTGATTTTAAGGTCCTTTTCCTAACATATAAAGCTCTTAATGAGCAAGGCCCAAAATACATAGCAAATTCCCTAGTTAGTTATCTGCCCTCAAGAACGCTACGGTCATCCACTACAGGTTTACTAGACACGCCCAGAAACCAAAAGAGGATAGGAAGTATGGCATTTGCCAACTATGCCCCAAAACTATGGAACACACTACCAACACACATCAGAAACGCCAGCTCCATACACATTTTTAAAGGAAAATTAAAAACGTACCTATACAGTCTAGCTTACAAATAGTTATGGCTTGGAAAAACCTGATGGATCCATGAGGCTAGGATAAGCCTTGTGGACCAAACTTTTTAGATGAAGGAACGGGTACATACGCACACAATACACGACCACTGATGGATCCGTAAGGCTTGGAAAAGTCTTGTGGACCCAACTCTCTAGATGAGGGAACGGGTACATACGCACACAATACGCGGCCACTGATGGTTCCATGGGGCTTGGATAAGTCCTGTGGACCCAACTCTGGCCACTGATAAAAACGTAACTACACTAGCGTTATAAGAGCTAAACATTGCTACCTACCGTACAAGTGCATTGGTTTAGTGCACTTCCGGTTGCTACTGAGCGGACATGTTTGTGCGGACCTGTTCTCCCAAACTGGTAAGCAGCGGCCACATGGCAGCAGAATGCCGCCTTAAGAAGAAGTGTGGCAAGTGTGACGGCGCTCACCTCAAAGCACTGCACGAGAGCAACAAGCGAAACCCAGCTCCACAAAGCAACTCGAGAGCAGAAGTACTCTACATCGACCCCGCGAAGAGTGGGAGTTCCAGGGTGCTCCTCAAGGTGGTACGAGTACTCCTCAGTCACGGGGACAAGGTACTCGACACCTACGCAGTCCTCGACGACGGGTCGGAGAAGACACTCCTCCTCGCCTCCGCCGCGACCCAGTTGGACCTGCAGGGCCCAGAGGAGACCATGACCCTCCGTACCATTCGTCGAGACTTAAAGAAAATCAAAGGTGAAAACGTCTCGTTCACCATTGCAGCGATCGACCAGCCTGAGAAGCGGTACAGCATCAGCAAGGCGTTCACAAGCTACGACATAGGTTTGTCACGCTACGATTACCCCATCCCACAGCTGAGGGAAGAGTACGACCACCTACGCCAACTGCCCATACCGCTCATCAGCGGCGCTACACCGACCCTACTCATTGGCTCCGACCAAGCGGACCTCATTGTCCCAACTGATGCGGTCCACATCGGACCCAGAGGATGCCCAGCCGCGGTTAAGACCCGACTGGGGTGGACGCTCCAGGGCCCCCTCTCCGGGCCTTCCAGCCGACCAACGTCCACACGCTGCCTTTACACCAAGGTGAGCGACACAGACAACACTCTCCTACAGCACGTTGAGAGGCTATGGACACTAGACGCGTTGCCATTCAAGAACGAACGCAAGATGGTTCGGTCCAAAGAGGACAAGTATGCCATCGCTCTACTCGAGCAGAAGACTACGAGGGTCGAGGTCGACGGAGTGCTAAGATACGCAACCCCACTCTTGAGGCGGGAAGGGATGCCCACTCTGCATGTGCCTAAGGGAGCGACGCACCACTACCTACAGAGCACTGAGCGGCGCCTCGCCAAGGATCCCCCACAAGCAACGATCTATCGCGCCGAGATCGAGAAGCTGGTAGCGGCCGGCCACATAAAGAAAATCGATGACCACGAGGCAGAAGGGACGACAGAGTCCTGGTACGTGCCCCACCACAAGGTCACCCACAACGGAAAGAACCGCATCGTGTTCAATTGCAGTTATCAGATTGGACAGCAGAATCTGAATAACCTACTCCTGCCTTGCCCGACACTCGGACCCTCCCTCCTCGGCGTCCTGATACGCTTTCGTCAGGACAAAGTGGCCATCAGCGGCGACATCAAGGGGATGTGCCTACAAGTTCGACTGATGGAGGAAGACAAGCCTTTACTGAGGTTTCTGTGGAGGGAGAGGCTCGACGACGAACAACCCTCGATATACCAATGGGAGGTACTCCCCTTCGGCACCACATGCAGCCCGTGCTGCGCCACGTTCGCGTTACAGAAGCACGTGGTCGAAGACCCCGGAGCTGACGATGATGTCCGACACAGCGTGGAACGAAGTTTCTACGTGGACAACTGTCTACAGAGCGTATCCACGCCAGAAGAAGCAGAGAACATCCTAATGAAGCTACGGGCTTCGTTAGCCAAAGGTGGATTCGACCTCCGACAGTGGGCCAGTAGCGACCCTCAAGTTCTCCAGCACCTCCCTCCAGAGACTAAAGCCGCTAGCAGCGAGACCTGGATGGCGCACACCCCAGGCGAAGCGCAAGAGATGACCCTGGGCCTCGTCTGGCGCTTCAAGACGGACTCGCTTCACTACCGACACACACCTCTGAGGACGGATCAGGAGACGTCCACGACTAGACTGACCACTCGGCGGAGTGTGTACCGAACACTCGCCAGCCAGTACGACCCCATGGGGTGTATTCTCCCCTACACCACCCGGGCGAAGATGCTGGTGAGAGAACTGTGGGCCAAGGAGCAGGGCTGGGACGACCCCATACCCGAGCACCTAGCCACCACATGGAGAGAGTGGGAGGATGAACTTGTCTTACTCCGCGAGGTGGCCATCCCGCGGAGCTACTTCCCTCCTACCGTGCGCTTGGAGACTTGTGAGGTCGACCTGCACGTCTTCAGCGACGCCTCTGAAGTGGCGTACGGATAAGTGGCCTACCTGAGAGCTCGAGAAGAGGGAGGAGAAGTCCACGTAGCCTTCGTCCTGGCCCGCTCGAGGATAGCTCCCCGCAAGCAGCAGTCGATCCCGCGACTAGAGCTCTGCGCAGCTCTGGTAGGCGCACAACTCGCAAAAATGGTGCAAAGTGAACTCACCATACCGGTGCGTGAGACCATCCTATGGTCAGACTCCATGACCGTGATCACGTGGATCCAGTCCGCCTCCTGTCGGTACAAGGTTTTCGTGGGAGTCAGAGTATCCGAAATCCAAGACCTGGTAGGAGCGGAATGTTGGAGATATGTTGACACCAAGCAGAACCCGGCGGATGTCATCACACGGGGGATGTCCCGTCCTAACTCATACAGTGACGGCCCAGAATTCCTCAAGCTCCCGGAGGAGAAGTGGCCTATCTCCACACCGCGTGAGGCGAACCAAGACGAGTCAGAAATAAAAGGGTCCATGTTCTGCGGGCTGAGTCAAGCCCCGGCTCCAACGGGCCCGGACCTAGACGACTGTCAAACTCTGGAGAGTGCCCAGAAAAGGACATTCCTATGGCACCACCCGGAGCTTCCCCCCACCACAGACCTTGATGCACCTGCATACAAGGAAGCGGAACTTCTTATGCTGCAGAGAGACTCTTTCCCAGAGGAAATAGAGTGTCTGATAAGGGCAAAGCCAGTCCCCTCAGACAGTCGACTCCTCACCTTAGCCCCAGAGATCGACGCCCAGGGTCTCATCAGGGTGGGTGGTCGGTTGAGACTGGCCCCGGACTTGGCCGAGGATGTTAAGCATCCCATCGTCCTAAGCAGCCGACACAGGATAACCGATCTGATCATTCAGAAATACGACGAGGTGGTGTGCCACGCGGGGGCCGAGCGAGTCTTTGCGGAGATCCGACGGCGCTTCTGGATACTTCAAGGGAGAGAAGCTGTACGCCGATTCCAACGAACTTGCCCAACCTGTTGCAAGTGGAGGGCACAGCCTATTATCCCGAAGATGGCAGACCTGCCTCCCTGCCGCCTCCGACTCGGCGAGCGGGCCTTCCATTCCACGGGTGTGGACTGCTTCGGCCCATTCAACGTCAAGAGAGGAAGAGGAACAGAGAAGAGGTGGGGCATCGTGTATAAATGCATGACCACCCGAGCTGTTCACATTGAGCTCCTCCAGTCGATGAGTACAGACTCGTTCCTCATGTCATTCCGGAGGTTCCAAGCGAGGAGAGGGACCCCATCAGTGCTATTGTCAGACCAAGGGACAAATTTCCGAGGAGGAGACACGGAACTGAGAGCGAGCTTCCTGAACATGGGTGAAGAACTCAAGACTCGCCTTGCTCCGGCGCAGGTCACCTTCCAGTTCAACCCTCCGAATGCCCCCCATTTCGGGGGAACGTGGGAGAGAGAGGTCCGATCAATAAAGACTGCTATGTACACCGTACTTGGAGCCCAGACAGTGGGCGATGAAGTCCTGGCTACGGTCCTCACCGAGATCGAGGGAGTTCTGAACTCCAAGCCCCTCGGCTATGTTTCAAGCGATGTAGCTGACGTCGACCCCATCACCCCAAACTACCTCTTGATGGAGCGGCTTGACCCTGCCCTTCCTCAGACGGTGTACAGACAGGACGAGATGAACGGACGAAGAATGTGGAGACACAGCCAAGTACTGGCCGACCAGTTTTGGGCCCGCTTCCTCCTACACTACTTACCCTCCCTTCAAGCCCGTCAGAAATGGGTGAAAGACGGGGACAACCTGACCGTGGGGACCGTCGTGATGATCATAGACCAGTCACTACCCCAAGCTACGTGGCCAGCCGGCCGTGTGAGCAGAGTGATCAATGGTTCGGATGGGAAGGTCAGAGCGGCAGAAGTCATCGTCCAAGGGCGGACTTATACCAGACCAGTAGCTAAGTTGATAGAGCTTCCTGCGTTCCCTGACCCCCCTGAAGACTATTTTCACGTCATCTGTTTGCCTAACAGGATTCATCATTCGCTTATTTGTATATGTCCCATTCTTAACGCCGTAGGCGCCAGTGCGCGCGCCCCTCTAGACATGTTTTCAGAACATGTTCAGACAAGCCCAGACAAGAGAGAGAGCGTATTGATCTGTATGGGTGAACAGGCTCAGCCCACAGGAAAAACTAACAGAGTGAGAGAGAAGTAACGTTTGGCGCAGTTGTAAACAGGACGGCCAGGCAATGTATCGTTATAGAGAGCCGAACGGCTAATTAGATACAACTATAATATTGTCGAGCCATTATTGGCACAGTATAGTGACTTGTGTAAGCAAAGTAACGTGGAGAGACTTATAGTTGAACCCAGCGACGTTCTGGATATAACTACTCATTGGAGACTTCCTGCGGGTTAGCTTTAAGTACAAACGGAGCTAACTAGCTATCATCCATGCCAACAGGCTTTTGGACTAATAGCTATTAATCCTGCCATCGGGCGCTAGGAATACAAGGACTGGTCCGTACGAGACCCTCTTTCCCAGCGACGACAGGATTATCCCACCAGTCTGCAGTTTCTCTGGAGCCGGAGCTCCAGAGAGAATCACTGTCTCCATCCACCATCTTGCTTTTCCCTGTTCGACGTGCTTCTTATCAATCCACTCCACGCTTCAATGGTCGAGTACTAGTAGTTAAAGACTATCGTTACCTCTGACGTTGTTGCTCTGACATTCCATTATTAAAGGAGAGCTGTGTTTATAGAATATGTATGTTGCTATTGCTATTAAAATGCTTGTTCAACTTGTATCCCTGTCCCCGCGCCGTTAATAGAGTGTCCGCCATTTTGTGTACTTATACTGTCTGGCCATTAACATTCTTTAGCAGTGGTTTAATCTAAACATCTCAATACAGTCAGGGTTGTGTAGCCCCTTAGCTACAGTCAGTCTAGGTAGATTGTGGGCGGGCATTAGCTACAACCACAGAGCCAATCACATCACTGTCCGCTACCCAGAGCCTGAGTGACGTCACTCAGGCCTTCAAATCAGGATGGCCTAATTTACTGGAGCAGGAAATGGTCTGAGCTGAATCAGAGCAATCCGCCAATATGGTATTTAGACACTAAAACACATTGATACTAACTCCTATTACTATAATACAATGCTAGAGACTGAAAAATGACATTTATAATGCATGTCACCTTTAAGTATTTCAGTTTTTCATAATATGTGCCCTTTAACTCAAGCGTCCTTCACAACCGTCACAGCTTTTTCAGTTGTGCTCATATGTAACGTTAGGAATTATGTATTTCCCCGGCTCTTATTTTAGCCTGGTATTGGCTCAATATCTGATACCAATACTTTTATTTGAGCCTGGAACTCTTATTATATCTGATACCAGTACTCTTATTTTAGCCTGGTATCGGCCTCATATCTGATACTAGTACTCTTATTTTAGCTTGGAACTCTTATTATATCTGATACCAGTACTTATTATATCTGATATAGGTACATCTAACTAAAAGCCACCTCTCTCCCCTGTAGCCATCGTGGTTCGTCCAGTCTCTGCTGTTCCAGCTGTGTTTGGAGGTGAACAGGGTGGGGGGCCATGCTCTGCCCAGACCCACCCTGCAGGAGTTGCTCCAGACTTGCCTGGAACAGGTCCTCAACCACTACCACACCCTCAGCCAGCAGGCCCAGGACAAGGTAACACACACACACACATACATACATACATACATACATACATACATACATACATACATACATACATACATACATACATACATACATACATACATACTAAAATAAAATAAGGGGCGACAGTGGCTCAGGAGGAAGAACGTACGCCTGGTAGTCGGAAGGTTCGGTGTGTAATGTGTGCGTGAATGGGTAAAATGTGAGGAACAGAAATTGTAAAGCGTTCTATAAATGCACCATTTACATACGTACATACATACAGTAATGACACAACATTTCTTGTTGTTTTGGCTCTGTACTCCAGCACATTGGACTTGAAATGGAATGATGACTGCAGTGCTGATGTTATATTCCTTACTTACTAATGATGATGTTGACCAGTAGAGTCCTTTCTCAGCCCTATCCATGCTGTTCCTCCTACTAGCTCCGGATAGGTAGCCACAAACCAATGCAAAGTCAATGGGGTACAAGCTGACTGAGGCTCACTGACATTTATTTAATGTGCTCTGGTGTGGAGTAGACTTTGGTTTCATTCAGCGTGTGCAGTCTATACAGTATACACATCTTGTTGTATTTTATTTTTTTATTATTTTTTAAACAAACACATAAACAAACATGACAACACACGATAAGATATACAAGCATTAGTTGTCAGTGTACATCCAATGAAATCACATTTTAGTTAATTGTCTTATATAGGATATACCCTTAATACCTGTTATCTAAAAACCTACACACATATGCTCCAGCTCGTACCCCCCCCCTTCCGGACCCCCCATTGGATAATCCATCCACTTTCCCTCGCTCCTAACCAGACATTACCATTATATGCTAGCTTTTATTTTCTCCACCACTTCTAACCACAATGTCATTTTGGATTCATTGAGACCCAAAATTCTTGCTGTAGATATTTCTTGATAGATCACATCGAGATATGTAATAATCCAGACCTTTCGGCAAATTTTTTCCGGTTGGAACCATCGTGATGCTATCAGCTTTTTAGCCACTGTGATACCCGATAAAACCAATCTCTTTAGCTGTGGATGTACTGCACACTCAAAAACATCATTCAGCAGTAGTACAGAGGGGTGTACAGGTATATTCCTAGTTAAAAGATTTGATAGTTGCTGGGTCACCTCTTTCCAGAATATCTTAACTGGTGGGCAGTCCCAGTACATGTGCATAAATGTCCCCTCGTCCCCATTTGTACATAAGGAGCATTTGGAGTCTTGTATAAGACCCATTTTTTTCAGTCTTATAGGAGTCAAGTATGTCCTGTGAATATAGTTAAGATTTATTTGTTGATGGTCCGGGTTCCTTGATGTGAATCGAATATTTGCCCAGGCTTCTTGCCAATCAAAATCACTTTCCAGGTCTGGTATATCCCTCCTCCAGACGGAGTCTAGGTGGAGGGTTTCATATGAGGACGTTAATAATTGATGATAAAAGTCTGAAACAAAACCTCTTGATGTCTCTCTTTCATAGAAGAATTTGTGGTATCTGTGGTGTACAATTGGTATATTTAATGGAACACCGTGAGCCTTCAAACATGCCAATAACTGTGCGTAAAAGTAATATGTGGACTTGGTGAGATAAATTTTTTTGCGTATTTCCTTGAAACTACAAAAACCCTGTTTATTGAAGACGTCTCCTAATGAGTGTATGCCTTGCATTTCCCATCTAGGGAATCTTATAGGTTGTTTTCCTATCCAGAGTGCATTGTTATTGAATAAGGGAGTATGATTATGCCATTTATGTAGTGTAGAATATTTTTTTTGTGTTTCGCGCCATATCCGGATCGCATGAGTGATTATGGGGCCAAATTTTCGTTCGCATTGCTTAATTGGTAATTTGGTGTATACTATGCCCTTCAGCTTGTGTGGAGCTACTATATTTTCTTCTAAATTTCTCCAGGATACTAATGCTTGGGGATCAAACCATGTTGTTAGTGGTCTTAAAGTGTACGCCTTAAAGTAGTGGTAGAAATCTGGAAATGCCATACCTCCGTCTGCTTTGTTTCTCTGTGCGGTGGATCTTTTTATACGTGGTGGTTTGTTATTCCAAATAAATTTGTATGTGGAGGAGTATAATTCTTTCCAGTAACCCTTTGGAGGGGGTAACGGTAGCATTGAGCTGAAGAAGTTGATTCTAGGTAGGACGTCCATCTTGATTATTGATATACGTGCCTGTACTGAGTTTTTAAGTTTCGACCACCTGACAAGGTCGTATTTGATTTTGTTTTGGATTTTTATGTAATTGTGCTTCACCGTTTGGCTTATGGTGGGGAATATCTCAACTCCCAAACATCTAAATTGTTTTACCATCTGTATCTCTTTTGGGAGGGTTATATTTCTTTTTGCAGAGGCGTTAAGTGGGAGGAAGGCCGACTTCGGCCAATTTATCCTAAATCCCGATAGATCTCCAAAGTCCTCAATCAGCTTGAGAAGATGAGGCAATGCTGTGTTGGGGTTTTGCATGAACAGTATTACGCCGTCCGCATATAAACAAATTTTGTGTTGTGTGCCCTTGATTATGATTGGTTCTATGGATTGGGATTGTCTTATATATTGTGCTAAAGGCTCTAATGATAGATCGAATAGTCCGGGACTAAGAGCCCTGTCTGGCTGAGCGTGATACCGGAAAGATTTTGGAGATGATTGTACCTGTTGTAATCATGGCCGATGGGTCTTTGTATAATACTTTAATCATATCAATGAATCCTTTTCCTAACCCCATCCTTTCTAATACTGCCCATAGATACGACCATTCCAACCTGTCAAAAGCTTTCATTGCATCCAGGGACAGTATCGCCTTAGGTGTGTTGTCTTCCTTGTTGGCATCTAGTACGTGTAGTAATCGTCTTATGTTATTGGTGATCAAGCGACCTCTTATGAAGCCAGTTTGGTCCGGGTGAATTAAAGATGTCATATGCTTTTGTAGTCTGATGGCTAATACCTTAGAGCAGCGGTTCTCAACAGGGGTTCCCCGGCACACAGGGGTGCCGCGAGATGCCTGGCAATGTTCTTTAAAAATATAGAATGACAACAGTCTTATTTTGAAAATCCTATAGCGGGTCTCATTTATGCCCACGCGCAGCTCCAGCTATAATAACTAGGCTCCGAAAGCTAGCAATATTCAGGTCATTATGATTATGATCATTTGAAAATCCGTGGTGTCGTGACTCATATCCGCTCCAGCACACAGCCAATAGGATGCATCTCCACACAGCAGGCTGAGCAGTGAGCAGTAGCGTCTCTCAGCTCAGCAGTAGTAGCGTCTGGATCTGGAACGCGGACATTGAAACACAGCAAGGGTAGTGTTTTTGCGACCCAAAACAAATCCCTGCTGTTTTATTCCGCAACGGGTCAAATGCATATAACATGCTTTGCAATCCTTGCCATTCCTTTATGACCACGTTGTGTTTAAGACCGGAATGAATGTCCCGTTAGCATAAGCTAACAACAAGCTAAAAGCCCTGTTCAGAGCGACAGAGAACAGCAGGGTGGGGACTTAGTTGGAAGGAGGACTGGGAAGGAGGGGGGGGGGGGCATTCTCCCTCTATGTGTGTGCGTTTGAAAAGATGATGAAGTCAGACTACTATATTATATTGATAGTAAATGTACTGAGGGTGGACAGACAGATTATGTTGATATTTAAACATAAAAAATACAATACATAATAAATGTATCCATGTATCATCATGCAACATAAAACAATTGCAGGAACGGTTTGGGAGAGGAAGGTGTTTTAGGTTGCGTGTTCCAAAAAATTTACTTAAAGTTTAAAGCTCAATATATCAAAACGTGGCACTTTATAGTGAACAGGCACTTTATAGTGAATCCAAATTCTTTTTGGATTACAGAAAATTATCCCTAAAGTGCTATCTGTTGCAGCTGCACTGTTTTCTATGAAAATACCATATTTGGATAAGTTTGACCATTTCCAAAAATCTGAAAATCATTATTTAATAAAACACAGAAAAGGATCACCAAGTTACTCTGGATAAAAAAAAACTTTACAGACAACATTGAGACAAAGCTTCCTGACACATCTCCATCCAAACTCTTGGAAGAACTCATTGAAATCTCATCTGATACCACCTGGAGAGCTAGTTTCAGAGTGTGGTGCTGAGTACCAAGTATCTCATGATGCTGCAGTTAAGGTGTTGATACCATTCAGCCCCACATATCTGTGTGAAGCTGGCTTTTCATCCATGACAGCTCTGAAAACAAAATATAGGGCCAAGTTGAGCCTTGAGGATGACATGTGTTGCCTTGTCAAAGATCTCCCCACGTATTGACCGTATTATTAGCCAGCAGCAGCGGACCTCGCATTGAGCTAGAAATGTCCACTGAGTGAACAAGTGCTTATTTTCTGTATTTATTTATATTTGAGAAATGGTAACTTTGTGATCCTTTTCTGTATTTTAAAAAAAATACACGATTTTCATTTTTTTCTTAAATAAACATTATTTTGAAAGCAAGCACTTTTGTCATCAGATTCAGACAACTTTATTGATCCCGCGTGGGGCAATTCATATTTGCAGATTCACCAACAAGCAACAAAGACAAACAAACAACAAAACATCTCAACGACAGCACGGCAAATAAAGAGTCATTGTATCATCATTGTAGCAAAAAAGACAGGACCGGGAAAGTCTTTATCGTATGTAGGGGTGCCCTGGAATATTTTATTGAACACAGGGGTGCCTTGGCAGCAGAAAGGTTGAGAACCCCTGCCTTAGAGTACAGTTTGATATCGGTTCCGAGGAGGCTTAAAGGTCTATAACTACCGCACTCGGTGGGGTCTTTGTCTTTTTTAAGGAGGACTGTTATGAGTGCAATATTGTCATTCTTATGGAAGTTCCCCTCCTTAACTGAGTTGTCATGTACGAAGGTCTGATAATAACAACTGGAGGGCGGCACATGAGCAAAAGCAGCCCCTCTCAGTACATATGTTCAAAATCCAGGTCCCAGGTGTAGGTGAAAAAAAGACACAACACAAGACGTTTTACAAATCGTAAATTATATATTGAATGGAGGTAGGAGTTTAAACCTCCTCCATGGTGCACAGGGGAAAAGGTAGGGGAGGACATACAAGACATACATATAAGGCAACTCAACCCAGATAGACAAACCTTGAGGCTACCGTACTATGTGGCCGTGTGAACATCAGAGAGCACACGGTTCCATACACAAGGTGCAGAAACAGGCTGGCACCATCATCAGTCCCTCAGGTCTATGGACTAGGGCTAACTGCATATCCATATTATATGAACATACACACATATATCTATATCCACGCAGTGGCAAACAAAGGCAACCTCATACACTGAGGTCACTGGAACATGACACACAACAGGAATCCCGACAGCTACTTGTGCACCCGCCCCTTCCTGATGTGACTGCCATCAGCTGTAGTTCATTAAGCAATCAGCACCCTTCAGTATAGGGACGGGCAGCACCTGACAGGAAGAGAAGAAGAGATATCATTAGCTCTCATGTTCACACACACACACACACACAAACGATACTAATCTAATGTTCACATGGTCTTCCAAATACAGTAATAATGATAATGACCAACCCACGTACGTCACATGAGTATAAAATCATATTTAGTAATAAGGGTCCAATTATGTCCCAACAAGAGAGGTACATTTCTGGTGGGATACCGTCTCTTCCAGGAGCCCTACCACTTTGCATTTCAGATATGGCCTCCCTAAGTTCATCTAGTGTGATCAGTGTTTCTAACTGTTTAGCGTCATCCTCTGAAAGTTTAGGGAGAATAATTTGATTAAGATATGTGTCCATTTTGTTTTGATCGAAGGTCGTTTCTGATTTATATAAGTCGGAGTAGAATTCTTTGAATGTATCATTTATTTTTTCAGGGTCTGTTTCAAGTACTTGTTGTGCTCTAATGGTAGTTATATCTGCAAATTTTGCATTCATTCTTAATCGCATGGCTAATAGGTGACTAGGTTTAGAACCTTGGGAGTACTGCTGTTGTCTTGTGCTACGTATTTGTATTTCCGATTGTTGTCTGTATATGGCATTGATCTCTTTTTTTAGTACCTTAACTTGATTTTCTAGTCGAGTTGTTGTATTTTAAAGAATTAAATAACGTTGAGTAAAGCGTTTCCAGCTCAGCCAGTTTTGTGCATCGATTCTTGCGCATTTTGGAGGAAAAGCTATCATTGTATACACATCTGTAACTTATCAGAAATCAAAGCAAAGTGAGTTCTTGTTTTTTTTGCATTGTTAGATCTCCATATATCTCTCTCTATCTCTCTCTCTCTCTAGGAGTGTGTGTTTCCTATGACTCAGAACAGAGCACTGCAGCTGTTGTTTGACTTGCGTTTCCTCAGCACTACACTGGGAACCAAACAGGAGGAGGGGAGGAGCTCCCGCTCCCAGCAAGACCCCAGGTACCACACACACACTCACATACATACATACTAGGGGTGTAATGATTCAACCCCACAATGATTCGATTAAATTACGATTTTCAATGCATCATGAAATCTCTTCATTTGACCACGATTTGATTTGATTAATCTTCGATCAGTTAATTCCCTCAAAAATGTTGAATACACAAATGTGGCTGGGGGAACTGATTTACTCAGCATGAATGGACTATAGGTCAATAATAGGGGTGTAAATATTTGACCCCACTTCGATTCAATTACGATTCTTCAGGCAACGATTCAATATTAATTTGACCACGATTCGATGGAATTCGACCTTAGGATCGATGCATTGTTAAACCCCTAATACATACAGTACATACATATACACACACGCACACATACAGTACATACATATATACACACACATGCACGCATACACACATGCACACATACACACACACTCACATACATACATACATACAGTATACACACACACACACACACGCGCGTACATACATATACACACACACATGCACACACATACATACATACATACATACATACATACATACATACATACATACATACATACATACATACATACATACATACATACATACATACATACATGCACGCACACACATACAGTGATGTCCATAATTATTTCAACATCAACACAATTTTCATAATTTTGGCTCTGTACACCACAATGGATTTTAAATGAAACAATCAAGATATGCTTTAAGTACAGAATTTCAGCTTTAATTTGCGGGTATTCGCATTCAAATCAGGTGAACGGTGTAGGAATTACAGCGAAACCCAATGTCTGGTGATGTCTATGGGTTCCAGACTTCATGCTTTCATTGACTGCAAAGTATTAAAAGTGACAATTTTATTTCTGATTGTTAGTTTGTCCAATTACTTTTGGTCCCTTAAAAAAAAAGAAGAAACTGTTGTAATTCCTACACTGTTCACCTGATTTGGATGCGAATACCCTCAAATTAAAGCAGAAATTCTGCACTTAAAGCACATCTTGATTGTTTCATTTAAAATCCATTGTGGTGGTGTGTTGATGTCCAAATATTTATGGACTTGACTGTATGTTAAATAAAAATAAATTAAGGTACATTTAGGTCTCTACAGTGCAAGTATTTAATTCGCATTTGCCCCTAAAAATCGATATGTGCAAACCGGAAAAATTATTTACGGAGCAGAGCCCTTTTCTCTCACCTACTGCCAAGTGTCACACAAGCAATAAGCAGACCAGCATCATATCAAAAGCTAAACGCTCTCAAGTAGTAGGACCTATGGCTTAGCTTCACTGAAACAGACTATGCCAGCAGCAGATAATTGGCGCATTTTGCACCTTTTTACTTAAGTTAGCCCATTCATTTTCTTTAGGTTGCACTGGTGTGATTTTCAGACGAAAACACTACTTTCAAAATGTGTTCAAAACTTACCCAACAAATGTACATTGTCCATCCCAGTATCAGTCTCTTAATTTAATCTGCTGCACAGCTAAACTGCACGTGTTTGGTTCTAGTGCCTCTCTCTCTCTCTCTCTACCCCTCTGTCTCATTGGGAACAGTATAGGCTACAGAAGCGTCTTATTTCAGGAAAAATATGCCTCTACTCCCCCTGTACAGTGCTACAGCAAATCAACCAGTACCACAAGTAGATGAAACGGAAAGACAGAATTCACATCCAGATCATGCATAATGCTGTCCTCCTGGTTGCAGACTGTCTGAGGCAGGACAGAGGCAACGGCAATGTATAGAGCCATAACATATTGGAATAGGATCCCATTACATATCATACGGACAGAAAACAATGACAGTTTCAAAAAGAAACTTAAAGGAGCCATAATCTGGAAGGAAATCAATATGTCATGCATGAGTGTAGCTGCAGCCATGTTATCCAAACGTCTTCTGTTTACTTTGTTTTTTGTTTTAAAGGTATGGTGAAATGGATTCACCTATGACCTTCTGTTTTATTTTTTATTGATTATGTATGTGATATATGACTGATTTATACTGAATGTTTCATATTTGTATGTGTATATCTGTGAGGACCCCAGGAAGAATAGTCGACACGTCGATCAGTTAATTCCCGACACGTCGATGATGACTAATGGGATCCTAATAAACATAAACATAAATAAACAGAGGCAACAGCATTGCATTAATTTGAGAGATCCGGAAGCTAACATTGCCGTACTCCGCCCGCTCAAACAATGTTGTTCTGATGCGCTCCAGACTCTGAACCCCTGTACTGCATTGCGACTGTACTTGATCCGCGGTATAAAGACCATTACTGCAATGTATCCTCTATGCTGCTTGCCCCGTCTCCATCATCAACTGGCATTTCCATCAAATCCAATTTACCCTGGATAATTTTGCATGCACGCTGCTTTTTCCCCCCACATCAAAGTAATGGTCTTTATACTGTGGTCCGGATCAAGTACAGTCGCAATAGGACCAATCAAGGCTGCTTTCCAGAGCTGGCAGAGATGCAGGTACTTGTCTGCCACATCCACAAGCACAGACAGTGACTCATTTATACATTTATTTTCAGTTTATTGTGTTTTTTTGGTATAATGTCTTGTGGAAAGGACAATGTTCAATACGTTTTTTCATCATCTTGTCGTTTTGTAAATCAAAAGCTAATTTGAATTATTCAATGGTAAAAATAAGAGTACAGTTGTATTCGTTTTGGTATTCGACCAAGTGTTTCCCTTTTTTCTGTTTTGGTTTCAGCCAAGACATGTTATTTCGGTGCGTCCCTAAATTTTACCCATTATTGTTTATAACAGACAATAAAAATTTTCTGGCAAGTGAACGTTACCTTTGGGCAAGTAGAACATGACCTGTACTTACTGTATACTGACTGGCGGAGGCACATTCCTGTCCTTGAGAGGACATTTACTTAGAAGTACAAGAACACACTGCTAATGAAGTCCTGCTTCTCTCTCTCTCTCTCTCTCTCTCTCTCTCTCTCTCTCTCTCTCACTCCTCACACTCCCTTATTCCTCTCTTTGTGTATCAGGATCCAGCAGGCCTGTGATTGGCTGGAGAGCTTCATTGACCCCTTTGACCTGGATGTGTTCACGCCTCCTCTCAACACCAACCTCAGCCGCCTCTCACAGAGGACCTCGGTACGATCATTAACATAGAAACATTCTCTCACAGAGGACCTCATCATTAACATAGAAACATTCTCTCACAGAGGACCTCGTCATTATAGTCCATGGGCCAGAGGCCAAAATTTCACTTGTCGGTGCCACTCAGGGTGACTAAACTTGCATATAATTTTTTCAAAGATCTGTCTGTAGATGATATTTTGGTATGATAGCCGTTCCAGAGTGGTAGCTTTATCATAATTATCAAGTCATGAAGTATACCCACCCCCTCAGGAAATTGCATTTCAGATGCTGGCGCATATCCTGTTTAGACACACGTAGAGGACATCTGTCAATGTTTCACAATATTGTGTTTGGTATAATTTTGAAGGGGACTATGTCATATTTCATTCAAGCTAAGATGTGAATCTTTCTGACCAATATAGAGGTCACTGGAGCTCTTTGAACAGTCAACAACACACATTTTTACACGATTTTCGCCTAAATGATATACTATCTGTTAGCATTGTGTCATCTAGGAGCAACAGAGACACAAAATACAATATCATTCTACAACACTCTCAGGACCATAAGGATTCAGGAAATGTATAATATGCCTATACTATTTCATTGTTACAGGTCATTGTGAGCCTTAAATAAGAAGAGCAGTATTCGGCTCCTATTAAACTATACAGAACAGCCACTATAGTCTAGAATGGAAACATAGGTCCACCTGCATAGGGTGGATTTTTTTTCACCACCTGTTTTTTTATTAATCCTTGAAGTGTCTATTTTAAGATTCTGACAGGTAACAGGTTGGAATAATGTCCCATGGGGTTTCTTTTTAACCCTTTATTACACCCATCCTGAACCAAAACCTGAAAAATAAGAAAAAGAAAACAGAATAACTTTTGAAGTTAACAACATATGGAGACAAATAAAAATAAAAATCCCAAACAAGTTTGACCCAAGAAATTCAGTACAATTGTTATCTTTAAGATTCAAACACATCTTGATTAGATTTCAGGACAGAAAAAGCAACGTATCACATCTCTATTTTCCCTTTTTACTGAAATGTAGTGCATTGGACGAGATCGATTTAGGTTAATATTGGAAATAATATTGTAATAAAGATTGTCTCCATGCTGTTATGCCCTAAATATTATAGTTTTGCATAAACAATTTTATATAGAGACAAATTAACACATTTTCCCATGCGATTTTGATCGGTGATTTATTTATTGTTAAGGTTCAAACTATATGTTTTCATATGGACTGGATATCTTCTTTGTTGACACAACATTCAAGTATTTTTTCTATTTGTATTTTGTACCCTAAACTACTAATCATCATCATCACAAACTATTGTCAAAGTCTATCTCTTCGATCTCCATCCATTCCTCCGCATCATCACACTCGTACTCTCCATCCTCCTCATCCATGTTATTTTTTGCGTAATCTGCCTCCTTATCAAGAGCTTCTTGCTCTTCTGACTCCACTTTCTGGGCCAGTACCTCAACAAGAGAAGGACAGAGGATGGGTCCAACCGTCCAGACAGGTTCTAACACCTCCTCATCCATTGTTTTTCCCAGTCCATACTTTGATCATAGGCTTTGGGCCTCTTGAATATTGGCTGTTCTGCTCTTTTGTAGCAGAACATGTCAGCATGGCCAACCTCTATACTGATGATCCTCCTCTACCATGTCAGCATGACCAACCTCTATATACTGATGATCCTCCTATACCATGTCAGCATGACCTACCTCTCTATATACTGATGATCCTCCTATACCAGCATGACCAACCTCTCCATATACTGATGATCCTCTACCATGTCAGCATGACCATCCTCTATATCAGGGGTCAGCAACCTTTTTGACATGGAGTGCCTGTTTGAAATATAGTTGTAACTAGTGTGCCTCAACAATATTCCATGCATCGTAATTTTTTTTCTCATAATCAGGTATTTTTAATGATAATTTTTACATTATTACATCATTATTGTTATTATTAACAATATTATTATGATGGTTGTATCAACCCTAAATCTGAGTTGGGGGGGGGGGGGTGCAATGCAGACAAACAGCTGCATACAGTGCTACCATTTCACTCACATTTGCCCATTCATTTTTGGACACATCACACACCATCGGTGTTTGTACTGTACGTATGCTGTCATAGCTCCACCTACAGGCCTAATGGAGAACACCAGGATGTGAATGGAGGGTGAATGTGAGGTATATCGTGTAAATAAGTTTTGATTGATCGCAAGACTACACTGTAAAAAAATAAATAATAATAAGTTACCAGAACTTTAAAATATTGAGTTCAATTACTGTGCATTAAGGTTTTCAGTTTTCAATCCATAATAAGTTAACAGAAAAATAAGTACACAACCACATTATTTCAACCTAATAAAACTATGTTTATTGTCATTGTTTTAAGAACACAAGTTGACTTGGTAATACTCACATTTTGAGTAAGAAAAATGGCTTTTAACATGTGCAATGTTCAATGAAATAGAAAAATAAATAATAACATTTGTTGATTAATCCCACTGGTCACAATGGTGACTGTAATAATGTTTTTGTTATAAGGCTCTGCAAATGTTACTGAATGATGTAGCAATGTATTTCCAGCTAAATTGAAATAATAAACAAATAAAGGGTCTCAATTAAATATGCGGTAGTAAAAAGAACCTGTGGGATGATTTCAACATGATAAATGCGACAACAGTGCAAAATATTTCACTATAATATTTCAAAGCCATTTTTTTTTTTTTTAACAAACACATAACAAACATGACAACATACAATTAGATATACAAGCATTAATTAACAGTGCACATCCAATGAAATCACCATTTAAATAAATGTCTTATACAAGATATACACCTAATACCTGCTATCTAATACCCTACACACATATGTGACCGAGTCCAGGGTTTGTGACTACATATCTCCATTTTCATTTTCCAGATTGTACAAGTACTGAATGTAAGCTTTCAAATGATGTGTCATACTTTGAAATATGAGAATGTTTTGAATATCATATATTCATTTAAATCTTGTAACTCTGTCTGTTGTCTAAAACACTCAAGGGGAGAAAACGCCTCTCAAAGATGTTCACACTTCAGCTAGTTTGGGGGGGGGGGGGGGGGGCGTGGACAACTACCCTCACCTGAATGCGTCCATCGTTTACGTTAATGACTCTCTCTGTGTGAATGCCTTTACCTGGCTCAGTGAATCTGAATCCCAACACGCAGCTCTATTCAGATGCAAAAATAAACCCAGCCCCCACCTCTCCTCTGTGGAGAGCACAAACTGTGTTTCAAAATGGCCTTTTTTAAACACAGAATTCTTACAATTAGAGTTATTATATCTGTTCGCTGTTGTACTAAATATGTTCTTCAACTCTCGAACTGTAGTTATATATAAAAAAAAAAACCTGGCGACTTGTAGGCTACATCACCAGACTGGGTCACATATGCTCTCGCTCGCTCCCCCCCCCCGGGCCCCCCCTTGGATAATCCATCATTATCATTCGCTCCTAACCAGGCACTACAATTATATGCTAGCTTTTATTCTCTCCACCACTTCTACTGCACAGCACCCTCTCTCACCTTGACCGTCAGAAGGGGGGCTATGTGAGACTGTTGTTCATTGACTACAGCTCAGCGTTCAACACCATAGTCCCCACCAGACTGGTGGACAAGCTGATCGAGCTGGGTCTGAGCTCCGCCCTGAGCGCCTGGGTACTGGACTTTCTGAGTGAAAGACCCCAGGCGGTCAGGGTGGGGGGTCAGACCTCCAACACCATCACCCTGAGCATCGGGTCCCCCCAGGGCTGTGTTCTGAGCCCCCTGCTGTACTCACTCTACACACACGATTGTGTGGCCAAGTTCAGCTCCAACTCCATAGTGAAGTTCGCAGACGACACGGTGGTGGTGGGGCTGATCTCGGACAACGACGAGAAGGCCTGCCGGGAGGAGGTTGAGGTACTGGAACGCTGGTGCCAGGACAACAGCCTGCTCCTGAACATTGGTAAATCCAAGGAGCTGATCGTGGATTATAGGAGAGGACAGCAGGAGACACACACACCACTGATGATTAACGGGGCTACCCTGGACAGGGTGAGCAGCTTTAAGTACCTGGGGGTCCACATCTCAGAGGATCTGACATGGTCAACACACATAGACACAGTAGTAAAGAAGGCGAAACAGCGCCTCTACCACCTGAGACAGTTAAGGAAGTTCAGAGTATCGGGGAAGATACTCCAGTCCTTCTACTCAGGAGCTGTGGAGAGCATCTTGACCGGAAACATCACTGCCTGGTATGGAAACAGCACGGCACAGAACAAGAAGGCCCTACAGAGAGTGGTGCGCTCAGCCGAGCGTACCACAGGTATTGCACTACCTCCCCTGCAGGTTCTATACAACAAGAGGTGCAAATCCAGAGCCTGCAGAATAATGAAAGACCCCCACCACCCCAATAACAGCCTGTTTCAGCTGCTGAGGTCAGGCAGACGCCTGCGAACCCCAGCTACTAGGACAGAGAGGCTTAGGCTCAGCTTCTTCCCCCAGGCCATCAGAGTCTTGAACAATGAACACTGAGTACCACAGAACACTGAACTATCCACACATAAGCACACATGAGCACACACACGACACGCACGCTGTGCACGCTCACACACTAGCAGCCACTTTGACACTTTAACATGAGCGGGCACACACTCATGCCGCACACACCCACACATATTGCCAAAAGGAAAGGCCACTTTAAACTAGTATTAGCAACAGTAACAGTGTATTGCACTACCAAAGCTACCTAGCATGTCCTATATACTCTGTAAATAACTATGTACAAATGCCGAGATGTCACACCATGTTGCCTGTTACCTGTTATTGCACAATGTTTTTTGTATTGGATTCTATTATATGTTGTACCACTGTATTGCACATCGTTGCGGGCAAGACCACCCGCATTTCATTGTGACTTGACTTAACCACATTGTAATTTTGGATTCACTGAGACCCAAAATTCTTGCTGTAGATATTTCTAGATAAATCACATCGAGATATGTAAGAATCCAGACCTTCCGGCACATTTTTTCCGGTTGAAACCATCGTGATGCTATCAGCTTTTTAGCCACTGTGATACCAGATAAAACCAATCTCTTTAGTTGTATAGGTACTGCACACTCAAAAACATCATTCAACAGTAATACAGAGGGGTGTACAGGTATATTCAGAGTTAGGAGATTTGATAATTGCTGGGTCACTTCTTTCCAGAATATCTTAACTGGTGGGCAGTTCCAGTACATGTGCATAAATGTACCCTCGTCCCCATTTGTACATAAGGAGCATTTGGAGTCTTGTTTAAGACCCATTCTGTTCAGTCTTATAGGAGTCAAGTATGTCCTATGAATATAGTTAAGATTGATTTGTTGATGGTCCGGGTTCCGTGATGCAAGTCGAACATTTGCCCAGGCTTCTTGCCAATCAAAATCTATTTCCAGGTCTGGTATATCCCTCCTCCAGACTGAATCTAGGTGGAGGATTTCATACGAGGACGTTAGTAATTGATGATAAAAATCTGATACAAAACCTCTCGATGTCTCTCTTTCATAGAAGAATTTGTGGTATCTGTGGTGTACAATTGGTATCCTTAATGGGACACCGTGAGCCTTCAAACATAACAATAACTGTGCGTAAAAATAATATGTGGAACTGGTGAGATAAATATTTTTGTGTATTTCCTCATAACTACAAAAACCCTGTTTGTTGAAAACATCTCCTAATGTGTGTATGCCTTGCTTTTCCCATCTAGGGAATCTTATAGGTTGTTTTCCAATCAGGAGTGCATTGTTATTGAATAAGGGAGTATGATTATGCCATTTATGTGGGTTGGAATATTTTTTTTGTGTTTCACGCCATATCCGGATCGCATGAGTAATAATGGGGCCAAATTTCAGTTTGCATTGCTTAATTGATAATTTGGTATATACTATGTCCTGCAGTCTATGTGGTGCTACTATATTTACTTCTAAATTTCTCCAGGATACTGATGCTTGGGGATCAAACCAGGTTGTCAGTGGTCTTAAAGTGTACGCCTTAAAATAGTGGAAAAAATCTGGAAATGCCATACCTCCGTCGGCTTTGTTTCTCTGTGCTGTGGATCTTTTTATACGTGGTGGTTTGTTATTCCAAATAAATTTGTATGCGGAAGAGTGTAATTTTGTCCTGTAACCATCTGGAGGGGGTAGCATTGAGCTGATGAAGTTGATTCTAGGTAGGACGTCCATCTTAACTATTGATACCCGTGCCTGTACTGAGTTTTTAAGTTTCGACCACCTGTCAAAGTCGTATTTGATTTTATTTTGGATTTTTATGTAATTGTGCTTCACCGTTTGGCTTATGGTAGGGAATACTTCAACTCCCAAACATCTAAAGTGTTTAACCATTGGTATCTCTTCTGGAAGGAGTATATATTTTTTTGCAGGGGCGTTAAGTGGAAGGGAAGCCGACTTCGGCCAATTTATCTTAAATCCCGATAGATCGCCAAAATCATCAATCAACTTGAGAAGATGAGGCATTGCGGTGTTGGGGTTTTGCATGAACAGTATTACGTCGTCCGCATATAAACAAATTTTATGTTGTGTGCCCTTGATTACGATTGGTTCTATGGATTGGGATTGTCTTTATATATTGTGCTAAAGGCTCTAATGATAAATCGAATAGTCCGGGACTAAGAGGGCAACCCTGTCTAGAAGAGCGTGATACCGGAAAGATTTCGGAGGTGATTATACCTGTTGTAATCATGGCCGATGGGTCTTTGTATAATACTTTAATCATATCAATGAATCCTTTACCTAACCCCATCCTTTCTAATACTGCCCATAGATACGACCATTCCAACCTATCAAAAGCTTTCATTGCATCCAGGGACAGCATCGCCTTAGGTGTGGTGTCGTCCTTGCTGGCATCTAGTACGTGTAGTAATCGTCTTATGTTATCAGTGATCAAGCGGCCTCTTATGAAGCCAGTCTGATCAGGATGAACTAAAGACGTCATATGCTTTTGAAGTCTGATGGCTAATACCTTAGAGCAGGGGTTCCCAAACTTTTCAGGCCAGGACCCAGAAAATAAGGCGTCAGAGAGCCGCGGCCCAATGCACATCGTCAGGCTTTTTTTTTTTTTTTTGCCAGGCGACCGATTTTTTAAGCCAAATATCACTTCAATCCTATTAAGTTAGTTCAAGTTAGTTATTCATTTATATGTGCTATTTATGAGAGGGCTAACTTGTTGCAAAATAATAATGATAATAATAATAGCCTCATTAAAATACTATTGCTTCGGTTGTTTTCAGTCTTTTATGTGCATAATCTGTTATTTAGTTTGAAATGTTCGTTGAAATAAGTAGATTTTTCGTTTTTGTTTATTTATTAAGTTAATATAAAACCATATAGTCACATTTTAGAATACAATAGAATAGAATTTTAGAATACAACTAGAAACACTGTCCTGGCCTGCTTCTAAGTTCAGTGGCCTGACAATTTTTTTCTTTTTTTTCTTTTTTCTTTTTTTTTTGGAAATCATCTCGCGGCCCACCCGTGGCTGCTCGCGGCCCACCTTTGGGTCGCGACCCCGACTTTGGGAACCACTGCCTTAGAGTACAGTTTAATATCGGTTCCGAGGAGGCTTAAGGGTCTATAACTACCGCACTCGGTGGGGTCTTTGTCTTTTTTAAGGAGGACTGTTATGAGTGCAATATTGTCGTTCTTATGGAAGTTCCCCTCCTTGACTGAGTATAAAATCATATTAAGTAATAGGGGTCCAATTATGTCCCAACATGAGAGGTACATCTCTCGTTTTGGAGTTGTATTTGGAGTGTATTTGGTGACTGTATACACTGTAAGGGAAAGTCAGGCTATTGTCCTCCCCCACTTCCAGTGATGAAGCTAAGCTACGCTAACGGAGCGACTGTTCCCAAAGCTAAATGCACGCACAGAGACAAAAAAGGTATGCATCTTCTTGTCTAACTCCAGGGAAGATGTTAAATAAGCTAATTTCCCAAAATGTTGGAGTTTTCCTTTAACAATAAATAAATCACTGATCAAAATCGCATGGGAAAATATGTTAATTTGTCTCTATATAATTGTTTATGCAAAACTATAATATTTAGGGCATAACAGCATGGAGACCATCTTTATTGCAATATTATTTCCAATATTAACCTAAATCGATCTCGTCCAATGCACTACATTTCAGTAAAAAGGGAAAATAGAGATGTGATATGTTTTTTTCAGCGTTTTTTGCTTTTTATGTCCTGAAATCTAATCAAGATGTGTTTGAATCTTAAAAATTACAATTGTACTGAATTCCTTGGGTCAAATTTGTTTGGGGAAATGTTTTAATTTGTCTCTATATGTTGTTAACTTCAAAAGTTATGCCGTTTTCTTTTTCTTATTTTTCAGGTTTTGGTTCAGGATAGGTGTAATAAAAGGTTAAAAAGAAACCCCATGGGACATTATTCCAACCTGTTACCTGTCAGAATCTTAAAATAGACACTTCAAGGATTAATAAAAAACAGGTGGTTAAAAAAAATCCACCCTATGCAGGTGGACCTACTGTATGTTTCCATCTAGACTATAGTGGCTGTTCTGTATAGTTTAATAGGAGCCTAATACTGCTTTTCTAATTTAAGGCTCACAATAATAATAATAATGGATTCGATTTATATAGCGCTCTTCTCTGACTCAGAGCGGTTCACAGAGTCCATTATTCGTTCATACACAGTCATACCGGTGGTGGTAAGCTACAATTGCAGCCAGAGCTGCCCTGAGGCAGACTCACGGAAGCGTGGCGAATAATCAACGCCTACGGCCCCTCCGACCACCACCAACATTCATTCACATGCATACACATTCATACGAGGCAAGTAGGTTAAGTGTCTTGCCCAAGGACACAACGGCAATGGGATGGACATGGGCTTGAGCGGGATTCGAACCACCAACCCTTCGATCATTGGATGCCCCGCTCTACCCCTGAGCCACGCTGCCCCACAATGACCTGTAACAATGAAATAGTATAGGCATATTATACATTTCCTGAATCCTTATGGTCCTGAGAGTGTTGTAGATATTGTAATTTGTGTCTATGTTGCTCCTAGATGACACAAGGCTAAAATATGGTATATCATTTAGGCGAAAATCGTGTAGAAATGTGTGTTGTTGACTGTTCAAAGAGCTCCAGTGATATATATTGGTCAGAAAGATTCACATCTTAGCTTGAATGAAAGATGACATAGTCCCCTTTAAAATGATACCAAACACAATATTGTGAAACATTGACAGATGTCCTCTACGTGAGTCTAAACGGGATATGCGCCAGCATCTGAAATGCTATTTCCTGAGGGGGTATACTGGGTATACTTCATGTCTCGATAATTATTATAAAGCTACCACTCTGGAACGGCTATCATACCAAAATATCATCTATAGACATAGATCTTTGAAAAAATTATATGTAAGTTTAGTCACCATGAGTGGCACCGATATCTGGTCTGGCCCATGGACTATTAACATAGAAACATTCCCTCTCGAGATTTTTTGTTCACCATCAGATCTTTTTTGAGGGGATAATAAAATGTTCTTAACAGTTCCTTATTTGTTTTTTATGAAATAACATTACATAATAGTGTTACATTGTCCCAACATTATTTGTGTGTGTGTGTGTGTGTGTGTGTGTGTGTGTGGGGGGGGGGGGGGCAGGTACTCCTGGGGCTCCTTACGGGAACAGAGAAGCAGCTTGTCTCGCGGGGCAGCAGCGTGAGCTCCCAGGAGCCCTACAACATCCTGCCCCTGGCCAGCAGCCAGATCAGGTGAGCAGGGAGTTGTAGTTCTACACCATGCCACTTGTAGTTCTCTTTAGTAAATCCTGTTGTGAAATTGGCCATGCAAACCCATTGGGATAGATGGATATAATCTAACAGGGGTTTTCCCAGGCATTTTGCAGGCCTTAGGTGCTTTTTCAGAAAGCATGTTTGTCAGGCGGCTGGGTGGCGTAGTGGAGATTGCGCTCGTCACCAATGCAAGAGACTCCGGTATCGAATCCCAGTCTCAGTTGCCTTCGACTTGGGCCGGCCATCGTACTGGCTCATTTGGCAGAGTCAGCGGGTGGAAGTCGATGGGTGGGGATTGGACGTTGTGGACAGCGACTCCTACAGGTCGGTTGGGTGACGCCTGCACAGCAGAGACAGGAAGTATCGGAGGCAGCGTGAGCCTCCCACGCGTTACTCCTCGCCACTGAGAGTCCGCACTGTCTGGTGAAAAGATGCGACAGGCTGCCTCCTTGTGTACCGGAGGGGACACGTGATGCAAGGCTTCTATCCTCACTACAACCGACCAGTGGGGGGCATAGTCTAGCAACGTTCAAGACAGGGGAAGGGAGAATTGGCAAAATACGAAATTGGGATGGGAGAAAAATAGAAAAATTAGGAGAAAAAGTGGATCAAAAAAAGAAAGCATGTTTGTCGAGGTTTACATTGCACTACTTGGTTTTTTTTAGTGGCCAATAATGGACCAACTTTTTGACATGTCTTTTTCCACAAACTAGTTTATTATATTTTAATGGCAGTTTGCTAGCTTTGTGTGTTACATTTGAAAATGTGAAAAAACCTGAAAGTAGCCTTCTACTGGTCAAATCTCTAACTTGGCATGGATTATACGGCGCCCACCCCTACTCCAAGTGCAGATGGGTCACAGAGAAACGATGTACAGCTTTCCAGAAATGTGGCACCAGCGATCATTTCGAGGTTCTAATAATATATCGCACTATCTTGAGGTTCAAACTTCTTTCCCAAAACGACATAGTGCAGCTTTAAACTTGAATTACATCTCTTGGTCGATCGTATAACCGTAGTTACATGTGTTAGATGTTTCTGTCCTGCGTTGTGTTTGTATAAACCCCTGTTAGTACATCCGTTAGTCATAAGAAACGACACTGCAATGTGATCTCTTTCCTTAGACCCTCATGTTTATTTTCATAAACATAGCCTCATAATCAGATGTAACCAATGTTCCCCCTAAGGTGCGCCCGTGCGAGCGCGCACATGGCAAAACGCTCCCGCGCACATCTGAAATCTGTCGCGCACAGAAGCGTTTGTGTAAAATATGCATGTAGTTAAATTGACTGGCGCGTTGCACCGAATACTACGGTAACCTGTTGCGTGTGACGTTACCAAGAGAAGCCTCGCTTTCAGTGCCTTGTGGGCGGCGCTACTGCACGCTCACACAGACACACATAACAGAGC
Organism: Notolepis coatsorum; assembly: GCF_963971535.1. Lineage (NCBI taxonomy): Eukaryota > Metazoa > Chordata > Actinopteri > Aulopiformes > Paralepididae > Notolepis > Notolepis coatsorum. Next base: position 52,508,068 of record NC_140178.1, on the reverse strand, counting down.
AGGAAGCGGACAGATCCGACCAGCATCGCTGGCTCCTCAGTCCTCACAATGCAAACGCGAAAATGTACATTACAGATTAACTGCAGAGAAAATTACCAATTTATCGTCCCGGTCGAGACTAATTGGAAGCGGAGTGCAACACGTGCAAAGCTTGACCATATGTTTCTGTGTCTAATAAAGGTGCTGGCGATCTCAAAGCTCACATGGACACAGAAATGATATGATACAATCATTCTAAGGATTATGTGTGTAATAAATTAGTTTAGTACACTAATTGCAACAAATCTGAAACTGCATAGTGCACTTAGTATCTTTGTGAGGTTACTGTTTTATAATTTACATTACATTGAAAAGATACAAAGATATATTTTTTAAGCTGGATTTTCTAATACAGAAGAGGTATTATTTAGAACATTACTTCATATTTTTCTTGTTGTTTATTTTGTCCAGTAAGACTTGAAAATATATATTATTTTGTCATAGGTTGATTTAGTTATTTTCTTGATTTGTCAGATAGATTACGTTAGGCATAATACAGCATGTTGAGTAACTTTGGTTATAGAGAGATATTATTTTGTTATATAAAATAATATAAACAATAATTTTATATCCATACAGAGAAGGCATACTTTAAATATATTATAATGATAAGGCATCTTTGAGTAAACTTTGAGTATCATTAAGTATCTTGAGGCTGAAGGCAGTGTCCTCTTTAAAAAAAAGTCGCATGATAATTCACTTAATAAAATAATGACGAGTCAGCCTCCTAAAAAGACAAAAGTTAGTGACGCGACTCACACCGCTGCCGCCAAAGTAAGGACTTTGCTCTGTATCGCCAATCAATGGTCAAATAAATATTTGATTAAGGAATATAATATGCCTTTTTGTATTATTTCTTGGTGTATCAGCAAAATGTATATATTTTTATGTTAGACATTGAGGGAAATTAAGATTCTCAGATTTTTTACAAACCGCCGCTTATCAACTAACCGGTTAATCGGCAGGTGGTGTATGTTGCTCAGTAGTTGCTGATGTCTGCTCAGGAGGTTTGAGTGTTTGCTCAGACCGAAAAAGAATTAGAGGGAACATTGGATGTAACCCATTCTGTATTGTCCGTGTTCAGTCTTAATTCTCTTTAATCCAATGGTTCTCTCTCTCTCGTCGTAGCCAACCACCTTTTCCTGTTAGCCGAAGCTAGTGATGATGTGTCACTATTTCCCCTCCCCCACCCAGCGAGGGTGGGGAAGGATGAAAGTCTCTGATCAACGCGTCCACTCTTCTGTGCTTCGTATCTCTCTAATTTACCCCGGAAGGAACTCGCATCATAACGTCTTCTCCCTAGCAATGGGGGCCCGCCCCCTTTCCTCGTTACTATGTGATGTGCTGCCATGTCAACTGATCTTCACCTTTAGCATGGTTCTATCGATGTCAAACTCTCCATAGTTCTCTCTGACCAATCCTGCCTGCTCTCAGTCCTTATCAGTGTTTATGTTAACAAGCTGCTGAACGACCTCGGAGCCACACACCCTGCTTGCTACCTTGGAGACACAGAACTGGCTGCCGGCTACTTTTAAGATCTATAGATCCGTCTGAGTAGATGCTGTCACCCACCGATATACATTATATACACATTGAAAAACATAGAACTTTCTTCACATGCCTAACCCGCACTTACTCGCTGTATTTCTTCTGTCCTGCCTCTGAAAGCCTGTAACCAGGGGAACAGTCCCTCAGCTCCAACACATGGCTGCACCAGACTACTTAATTGTCTTGTTGTATTTTAGCCATTGAGTTTGGAGTTTGCAAGGCAGGATGTTTCACTGGCTATCCCTGTATCCTCACTCACTTGTTCAGGATCTGAATTATTTCTTTCGATTTCATCTACTTGTGGTACTGGTTGATTTGCTGAGGCACTGTACAGGTAGATGCATAAGCTGTCTACCGCCTAGGAGGCTGCTTATCCACTGACCGATGGGCAATTTATTTTTAGGTATATTCTCTTTAGCTTGAAAACTCTTAGGAGCTGCATTTAAGTCTTATAATGGCAGCGGAAAAACACAGATGGATAGATGGATAGATAGAAAGAAAGAAAGATAGTGACTTGCTGGCTGTGTTTGAAAGCATATTCTTTCTCTTACTTACTGAACTGTAGTAATACAACACAAACATTTCCAAAACACAAATATCAACACATAATGCAATTGCATCATCAACATTTGGCGTCATATATCCGGTGTTCCAAAACTTCCGAAACTTCTACGCTAGTATACTCCGGATGCCTTAAAACAGTGGGTATTATCAATTTCGACTCTTGGCTTTCTTCCCCAGGTTTGGGTTGCTTCCACTCAGCATGTCCAACTCGCGCACAGCCAAGTTGGCCACAAGGGGCGCCGACAGCACGCGGCCAATGGTGGTGAGTGAAACAGGACAGTGTTGGGAGTCGGTCCCCATCTTGTTGAGTGGCGCTCTCACCATACAGATTAGTATATCTGATTTCCTGTGTAGGGTATTATTATTATTCTTTAATAGTGTATGTATTAGTATGCTGCATTAATTTCCCTGTCGTTTGTTGCATGTCATTCATTTGTTCCACCATGAGTAAACATTGTTTGTTACACCCTCTGCATTCCCAGCCGTTTTGAATGTGGGCGACACAGGCAAGTTCCTCATTAGGCTGTTGCTGCAGTGATGTGTTTGCATGTGTGTGTGTGTGTTTTTCTATGTGTGTGTTTCTCTGTGTGGTATTGCAAATAGTCTTATGTCCTGGATTTGCACAGTGATTGAGCACTTACCTGAAATATTGATGCTTTGGGTTTTGAATTGCTTTTGTAGTTGCTGAAGGCTAAATAATCTGCTTTACTCTCTTGTGTGGTTGTAAACTGACTCTGGATCAGCATGTGCTGCTTTATTCCTGTAAAGGCCATGATCCATAAGACACATTTAAGGACAAATGCAGATGAACATTATTGCCAACAGTTATGACCCACAGTGTTGCTGTCATTATGCTGTTGTTATTTACAGATCACTTCCTTGTCCATTTGGATTTGTTTTGTCTCATTTACCATGTCCCACCCAGGGTTGGGCAATAGTCACCCTGTTAAGATATGTTGATGGGATCATGTTTTTTTTATTGTGACACACAACTCAGTCAATATGAACTCTGTTTCTCACAACATGAGATATCTGAAGGAATATCATTTGAAAACAGCCTTTTGGTTTGATATCACACCTCATGTTACAATTTGGTTCAATCTTGTGAACATCCACTGGATTATATAAGTGATTTTGAATACACACATAACATATATTCATATTGGGGGCGGCTGGGTGGCGTAGCGGAGATTGCGCTCGTCACCAATGCAAGAGACTCCGGTCTCAACTCCCCGAGTCAGCGTTGCCTGTGGCTTGGGCCAGTCGTCATACTATCTCAATTGGCAGAGGTGGCGGGTGGAAAGTCGATGGGTGGGGATTGGACGTTGTGGACAGCGACTCCTACAGGTCGGTTGGGTGACGCCTGTACAGCAGAGATGGGAAGTATTGGGGGCAGCGTGAGCCTCCCACGCGTTACTCTTCGCCACTGAGAGTCCGCGCTGTCTGGTGAAAAGATGCGACAGGCTGCCTCCTCATGTACCGGAGGGGACACGTGATGTAAGGCTTCTATCCTCACTACAGCCGACCAGTGGGAGGCATAGTCTAGCAACGTTCAAGACAGGGGAGGGGAGAATTGGCGATACGAAATTGGGATGGGAAGAAAATAGAAAAATAAGGAGAAAAAGTGAAAAAAATTTATATATATATATATATTCATATTGTACTATGTATCAATATTGGAAAGAGAATTCCCTATGATTATAGTGATATTAATTCCTTCCATATTGCCCAGCCCTTCTCCCATTCAAATCCAAGGTCATATTGTCGTTACTCACAAATGTTACCTATGTATCATCAGTTTAAGACATTCATTGGGCGGCTCACAGATAAATCCACACTGGGCCAGTAATCCAAATGTGAGATTCGCTCCCTATTTGTGAGCGCACTCGCTGTGAGCTCTAATCTGCATGTTCCATTTCATTCTCACCACTGAAGGAAGGGTGCGCTGCATTTACATTGCTAGACAAATTGAGAGCAATGTGGCATGCAGTACAATCGTTTTATTTAGATGATCTTGTTTTCATGATCACAGGAAGTCAAATTGTAATTGAAATTGAAACTCAATTAATCACACAGCCCTATTTGACATGACTTTATATTTCATACCGTTGTTCAATATGCTTTTCTCTTATTGAGATATTTGGTAGCCATTTGGTGCCGATTCATCACTTCCATAGGCTTCCAGTGTATATTAAATCGTGCTGCACCTTGTGGGTGCTCCAAACTCACCTCTGTGGACACAACATGCTAACCTGTCGATCTACAAAGTTCATCTTTTAAACTTAAATACTGCATATCACGGCAAGAATGACATAGAATCCATATAGAAAAACCTGGTGTATCCTTTTAAAGTCAGTGAAAGGTCTGTGTAACAAAATGGATGTCTATTGTGAAGTTCAAGTTGGGATACCGCCCCAAATTAAAGCATTAGGTCACATGATGCATTAAAGGACCGGTACTAATGTAAAAATATTTATCCCCTCTTCTCCTCTCCTCCTCTTCACCCTACCTCCCACCAGGCTCCTCCCACCTCTACACTAGCCAGTGACGACAGCTTCCGTGCCGGCAACCTGTTCAGACAGTTAGCCAATCAGGAGGAAGAAGTGGCCACGCCATCGTTATTTAAGTTAGGCTGGCTGTCTGGGATGGCCAAATAAATATGCAAGTTTTACCTGCTCAATATCTTTTTATTGACCTGTACAGAAACATTGTAAAAAATAATAATATATGTATAAATACAAATTTGCGTTATTAACCAGAAATGGGTGTTGTGAGATTTTATGCATTTCAGTTGACATTTTTATAATGACATACATATCCTGGCTGAGACACACTCTACTGCTGGGCACTGGTATTGAAGAGTCATATCCAAATCAGTATTTAATATACAACATGTTAATAAAAAAAGTTTTGGTAGCACTTTATAATAACACCCTGTTATAATACATGTATAAGGTATTTGTAGATAATGAACTAATCATGAACAAACCATTTATATACATTCATAAATGATTATTAAATAATTTATAACTATTTGTATACCATTTACAAAGTATTTATAACGCATTAGTGGATAATGAACTAATCATGAACAAACCATTTATATACATTCATAAATGATTATTAAATCATTTATAACTATATTTGTATAACATTTACAGATTAGTTCTACATTATTTATAACTCATTATCAACATTGTTTGTACTTGATTTGTTCATCATTAAATAATGTTGTTTAATGTGTAGTAACACATTTGTAGATGCTTTGAAAAATGGATATGAAAAAACGACTATACTCTATTTATTTTTCATGTTCAACAAATGATTTGTTAAGACATTCATAAAACATCTATAAATCATTTGCAGATGCTATCGTGGGGGCCAATCTAAAGTGAAGCCTATTCATTAATTAACAAGTGTCTTCATCATTAACAAGTGTCTTGGGCGTTTTTCACACCTGTAATTCGTTTGCTTTGTTCAGGGAGACACAGGGACTATAATGATACAATGTTGCACTTGTCCCTTAGTTCATTTGTGTTCACACGAACACAGCGGACCAAAACAAATGCACGCGCAAGCAAACTGTCACTCATTGGTCAGATTTCGGGGTGTCTCCCCCCCCCCCCCCTAACCCTGAATCTCAGCGTTACATTGAAATCGGGGAGGGGAGAGCGGGGGGGGGGAGCAAATGAATGAATGTGGATGAGAGCCGTGATGTAAGTGGTTGCAGATACGGCTGTGGGGGTGCTGGAGACACTCACACTGGCCACCGAAGCTCCCCCCTGTGATGGAACAGTCCAGGGCGTGTGTGCGTTGTGTCATCATGCAGCGCGTATACAGTACGGCAAGTGAGTTGTGTCGGTTTGTTAAATTGATTGCATTCTCACAGCGTACGAGTCGCGTCGGGTTCGTTTGGAAGTGTGCCGAGACCACCCTCTCTAGGTGGTCTTGGCCCGCTTGTTTTGTTCCACAACAGAATGTGATTGCTGTGTTCATATATGCCCAACTGAACCGAAATAGGGGGTAAACGCTCCAGGTTTCGGAACAACAGCTCCAAACGAGCTAGGTGTGAAAACGCCCAAGACACTTGTTAATGATGAAGACACTTGTTAATGATGAATAGGCTTCACTTTAGATTGGCCCCCACGATAGCATCTGCAAATGATTTATAGATGTTTTATGAATGTCTTAACAAATCATTTGTTGAACATGAAAAATAAATGGAGTTTTTTCATATCCATTTTTCAAAGCATCTACAAATGTGTTACTACACATTAAACAACATTATTTAATGATGAACAAATCAAGTACAAACAATGTTGATAATGAGTTATAAATAATGTAGAACTAATCTGTAAATGTTATACAAATATAGTTATAAATGATTTAATAATCATTTATGAATGTATATAAATGGTTTGTTCATGATTAGTTCATTATCCACTAATGCGTTATAAATACTTTGTAAATGGTATACAAATATAGTTATAAATGATTTAATAATCATTTATGAATGTATATAAATGGTTTGTTCATGATTAGTTCATTATCTACAAATACCTTATAAATGTATTATAACAGGGTGTTATTATAAAGTGCTACCAAAGTTTTTTTTATATATAAAGAAAATTATATACTGTATATTATACGCATACTTTTATTTTATTTTTTTTACAAAAAAAATACTTTTGAATATATACATACAAAAAAAGATTTTTAAAAGAGAAAATATATGGAATTCCTTATGCTTGTGAAATTCTTTTGACACCTAGTCAAGCTATAGCGCCAATTTCATAAACATGGTCAAAAACTCTTGGATACCTTTTAACCATTATGGGTAAAGAAGAGTAGTTCTTCCAAAATAATCCATGCAACATAAATATACATGTGAAAATAGAATCACATCAGTAAAATTGGAATTTAAATTAATCAAAATGAATGTGTTTATTTGTAGCTATCTGTTCCTATTAGTGTTTTCTTTATCAAATCAACACAGGGGGAAAAAACACTGATGTACAAAAAGAATGCCGGTGTGGTACTGGACGTAAGTGAATAGAATAGAATTTTAATTGTCATTGCACACAAGTATACAACGAAATTTCAGCTGAGCTTATGTAACACATAACACTGTACATATAACAGAATATTTTAAATAATAAAGTGCATGATGAGCGGTAACCAGTGTTGGGAAAGTTCACTTTCTACATGAACTAGTTCAGTTCACACATTTTTTAATGAACTAGTTCAGTTCATAGTTCAAAATTCAAAATTTTGAACTAAAGTTCATCGTTTCAAAAATGAACTAATTTATAGTTTATAGTTCTTTTTTCAATACGTTGCTGCAAGCTATTATTTTTCAAATGTATTGCCACAACCCATAATAGAACCACAGAATACTGGCATTTCCATAACGCTTTGCTGCCGCCCATTCAGTCCACACTAGTAGCAGCTGCAGCTTTCATCTCTACAGTATATTTTCAAAAACATGAGGAAAAACGTGCTGCTTGAATGGTCTTTATTAAGTATAATAATCTAAATATACTTAAAGTACCAAAAGTGAAAGTAGTCATTGGGCAAATATAAACATGTGCCGACATAACTCTGTACTAACACAACACGAGGTAGGAACCAGGCTGAGGTATGAAACTAAGGTTGTACCTCAAAGTTCAATATTCAAAGTGCAAAACATTTACTGACTTTAACTAAAACTCTTTTAAATGCTCATATTGTACACCGACGCCGCTTAGAGTCTGACTGAGCGAGTGCAGCGCCTTCTAGAAGTGCGAGTGCTGCTGCTCTACTACCAGACTCCCCGAAGCTCCGCCCAGAGAGGTTGCCAGATTGTGTGGTTTTCAGCATTATTTTAAAGCCTGTTTACGGTGTGCTTTAACTGGGTTTTCGGCTGAAAGGCATATGAAATCTGGCACACGTTTGAACGCAGTTATAATATAGTGCTGAGAATGAACGCACTTTTGAACGCCGTTATACAGCGCTGAGAATGAACGCATTCTCAATTACGTTCATTTAGGGGGGAAAACATCCGTTCAGTTCCCGTTCGGCCAAAATACGAACGCGTTCAGGTACATCACTGGCGGTAACAGTGATTATCAAGTCCAGGTAAAGTGCATGGTGCACGTGAGGGGACAGTCAATGAGAGTTTAACAGTCTGACTGCTTGGGGGGGAAATCTGTTCATAAATCTTGAACTCTTCGCATGTATGGACCGGTATCTCCTCCCTGAGGGAAGGAGCTGAAAGAGGTGATGTGCTGGGTGAGACTGGTCCTTAATAATACACTTGGAGAGGTGGAGGCAGCGGGAGGTGAAGACGGAGGTGATGTTTGGTAGAGCGATTTGACGTCAATTTCAATCTGATCGGGCCTTGTTCTCATAGCCATCCACCCGCTCAGCGTATGATGTTGCAATAACAAATGCCGTTATTGGTAATCAATAATCAGAAACGTTTTTTTTTTTTACTTTTTTCTCCTTTTTTCTGTGATTTTTCTCCCCATCCCAATTTTACCTCGTGTCAATTCTCCCTCCCCTGTCCTGATCGTTGCTCGCATATTCCCCCCACTGGCCGGTTGTAGGGAGGATAGAAGCCTTGCATCACGTGTCCCCTCCGATACATGTGGAGGCAGCCTGTCACATCTTTTCACCTGCCAGCGTGGACTCATTTGGCGAGGAGTAACGTGTAGGAGGCTCACACTGCCCCTGCCATTTTTGCTGACTTTGCTGTGCAGGCGCCCCAACCGACCTTTAGGAGTCGCTGTTCACAACGACCAGACTACCACCCTTCGATTCCCACCCGCTAACTCTGCCAATTGAGTTAGTATGACGGCCGGACCAAGCCGGAGGCAATGCCGACAGCCGGATTCGAACCCGGTGTCTCTTGCGTTGGTGACGAGCGCAATGTCCGCTGCGCCACCCAGCCGCCTTGTTTCCAGAATTTGTGATATGGTTACGCACAATAATCCATAGACCTCATTGTGAACTATGTCATTGGGAACTATTTTCTACAGGAGTAGGGGAGAGTGGGGTGAGGAGTGCCAAGGGGCATGTAGTTCCACCCCTGTTATCTAGAAAACCATAGAAGAAGTTGGTCATGTGACAACATATTTTTGAAGAGGCATCCATTTCACTCAACCTGCAGAGAAGGGAGACACCTGGCTTGAGAGGTAAGCACATTTACGTTCAAAAAACAGTTTTTTGCCCTCCAAAGTAAAATTTGTATGATCAAGGTTTTTTTATTGCTGTGTTTGAACAATTATAGACAACTTTGAAAACGGTTCACACATGTTTTAGTGCTTTAGTAAGCTACACCATGAGTCTATACAGTTAGCATGATGCTAGCTCAAAACAGCTGGGGGATGTATTTTTTTCAAAATGGTAGGCTTGGGGTGATTTGTGCCAAAGGGCCTGGGTTAAGTTGTGCCAGATATTCTCTTTGTTAAGTTGCCCCAACTTATTTTATTAACTATATATATTACTTTATTGTATTGTATTGTTATTGTACATTGTATTCTTGCATTTGATCACTAAAACTATGTGATATTCTTAATTTTAGACCAAAATCCATCATGCCACGCAGATATACAAACGGAAGACAGACAGGGTTTCAACTCCTCTTGAGAAGTTGGAAAGAGCAGTGAAAGAGGTGCAACAGGGGAAGACTATACGTCAGGTTGGAAAGGAGATGAAGATCTGCAGGATGCTTTTACCGCTTTTGAGATTAAAATGATCTGTTTTACGTAAAATTATCAATGGCACAATTTACCCCAGTGTATTCTCTCTAATGTCACAACTTACCCCGCACCGGGGGCAAGTTGTGCCACAAAACCACTATTTTTTTCTAAAGCTATATTTCTGAAACAGTTTATTTAAGATCCAAAGTGATTGTCCCCAGGGATGCACAACATCCTAAACGATATGTACATATTTTAGTTGGGGGCATTACTGTAATCCCCTTGCTTTAAAGGCACTTTAAGTAAAAAGTGGAACTACTCACTCCACTCTCCCCTACACACCTGCCAAAATAGTTTTTAATTAAACTTCACAATGAGGTCTGGATTATCTTGAGGAAGTGTTGAGGAAAAAAAAATTACCACTCAAGAATCTATAAACATAGGGCGGCTAGGTGGTGCAGTGGGCAATGCGCTCACCACCAATGCAGGAGACGCTGGGTTCGAGCCCAGCTCCGCATTGCTATCAGCTTGGCTGGTCGTTCATACTAATACAATTGGCAGTATTAGGGGGTGGGAAGCTGATGGGTGGGGATCGGACGTTGTGGACAGCGACTCCTACAGGTCGGTTGGTGCGCCTGCGCAGCAGAATCAGGAAGCGACGGGGGCGGCGTGCCCTCCAAACGCAGACCCCCGACGCTGAGAGATCGCGCTGTGCAGGTGAAAAGATGCAACTGCTGCTTCCTCGATAAGTTGATAAAAAAATAAAGAATCTATAAACATTAGAGCTGTGAATCTTCACTGGCCTCACGATTCGATTACGATTCAGCTGTTCATGATTCGATTCGATTCTACGATGCATCTCGATGCAGCTCAATAATATATTACATCCTCAATTTTATAATCTATATTACTGCACATGGCTACCTTTTCATCAATTAATACAAGCAGTCAGATAAATTAACTTTTATTTAGAAAGTTCTTAAATCAGAATGTCAAAATAAATGTCTTTACTAGTGTTTCATGATTCAGATACTAGAAAGGTATTTAACAGAAACCTGTTAAAAACGGTTCAATACTCTTATTAGTATCAGTATTAGTATAGATACTTTTAGAATAGCCTGATGCTGTATTTTCTATGAGTTGAGTGGATGCTTGACCAGAGCACTAGCTTTAATAATACAATAATTATAATATATTTGATTTGTAGGGTGCTTTATATCCCAAAGTGCTACATTGTAAAAGAACATAAAAGCTAGCAAGAGAGAGTACATTAAAAAATATATATATATATTTATAATCTATGTTCTGTCACTGCATCGATGCAGAATCGTCCACATCCGCATCACGATGCATCTTAGAATCGAGAAATGTCCACACCCCTAATAAACATGGTCACAAATCCCTCCAAAATACCACATCAAGAAACCCAGACCATAGAGAATTCATTCAACCTTTGACATTTGGAGATTTCTGTAAGAATTGAATTCTTTGGCCAATTGAATGCTAAGCACTTTTTTATTTTGTGTTTTGGGGCGAACTGTCCCTTTAACAGCTGGTCATCTGAATCAGAGGAAGTAAAGGAGGACCAGTTACCCTGGTGTTGGAGTAGTTTCACTACGATCACACTACTTAGTTTCACTACTATCACACATTAAAGTATCGGTTTAACGCTAACTACATCACATTCAAATGGTGATTTCAGTAGTGTTAGATTCTGATCAATCTGGCCAGTATCACGTCTTCTTGTGTTATCCTCTCTCCATCCAATTCCTCTGCGTTGTGTAATTTTAATGATCCTGACGTAAGAATTTGACACTTTGACACAGCGTAATACCTTTCTTGGAAGAGCGTTGTTTATTGATATAAACAGAAGCCTCAGCCCAGATGTTATCCGATTGTATTTTCATTGCTATCGTCTCTGCTGTTATTCAGTCCAATAGTGGTCAGGCCTGGTCGTTCGCCTGAACCATCCTCGTGTTAGCCGAAGCTAATGATGATGTGGCATTCCCCCCCCCCCCTCTCCGTGATGAGAGGAGAGAGTCTCTTCTGGTTTCTTCCCTCTTAGTCTCAGTCAGATCTTAGTCTGCCCTTAGCCGCTCTTGGTCTGGCTTACACCCGGAACCACTGTCCGCTTTATAGGATCTTCGTCATAGCAACGATAGCCCGCCCCTTTTCTGGTTGTCATGCGATGTGCTGTCATGACAACTGCTAATAACCTTTCACACCATTAAAACGTTTCATTACTGTTTCATTAAGATGAACCTCTCTCCGCCCTGCTCTCTGGGCCCACACTCGCTCTTATCGATGTGTTCTGGATCGGAATTCAAAACATTCTCTCGCTGGCAGTGTGCTGCTATTCAGTGACTCCTGCTCGCTCTGAACCACCTCCTGCTCATTTCGACCTCTCTGACCCGGCCCCTTTTAGCTGTGGTCATCTCCCCCCAATCTATAAATCACCTACATTGAAAAACACCCCCAGAACACCCGTTTTCTCTCATTCCCCCCTTTGATTCTTAATCAACCTTCAGAATCAAAATCATTATTTGGTTTTTTAATTAATAACATCAAAAATAGACTCATAACAATTAGGGCCCCTCCGTCTGCTGTTTGCCTTATTGTTTTCCATTACACGCATCACACCCAAACCAGAAAGGATAAACAACGGTCAGGGAGGAGAGAGAGAGAGACAGAGAAAGACACAGATTCGCAACTTTCCAGACAACACACCTAAACCCTTTGGCCCCTCTACTTAGGTACCCCCCACATCAAATCAGAGCGCTCCCTTCCCTCTTACAGTACACCCCCCCATCTTGGGCCGGTCCCGTCTCCTAGGGCAAGGGCCCCTTTCAGCGATGGCTCCTTTCCTGAGCTGGTCCCCATTCCAGGGCGCGGTTCCCTAGGCAAAAATGTCTCCCCTGGCCTGCTACTGCTCAGTGCTCTGGCTGTCCTCTCCACATCTGCTCTCCCACCGCCGCCGTCTCCTCTCTCTCGTCGTGGATGATCTGTGTACCAGGCTGCGGTGCCTGGCCCCTGCTGCTTCCTCCTCCTCCAGTCTGTCTCCTGGTCGTCTCCACCGCGGTCGGACATCTCCAGACCCTAAAAGCAGAAAACAACACCGGCAGTTTTCTGTACACTCGACCCTTGTGTTTTCTATTAGTCTACGACCTTCTCCACACCCATATCTGTCCCTGTTTGTTGTCTTCCGTCGTGACACCAGCAGCTAACCGATTCCCACTTCCGTCGCCCTATCTCTTCATCCCACGGGTGACCCCCAGCGCGAGCCAGTTCTTTCTGGTGACGTGTCTTCTGAAGACCCTGCCTATCTATCAGGTGTGAGAAGGCCCCACTGGAGATCAAACTCCCTCTTATTTCATAATTAAACCTATTTAATAACTGCACCTCCTCTCTCTGTGCAATTCTTATTTAATCCATTGTATAATTAAACTATTTAATTAACCTGTATATCTAATATTATTATTATAATAATCTACCCTCTCCCAGTAGATTCTAAACTTGAATCACTCCCCCACTCCGCCACTAGATGGTAGTACAGACCTATATCTAAATATTCCCCTATACAGACGTTAGCAGCCAAGCTAACATTACATGAACGTAGCTTTCTAACTTACTTTTAGCAAGTTGTTTCAGTTTCCTACATCTCATTTAGGTGCTCTGCCAGCTCCACCCACCAATCCTGTGAAAGAGGGACACAGAGCAGAGCAAGCAAACAACCATGTGGGGGGATTCGTCGGTATTCATTTTGTTTCAGGTGGAGAGAAGGAGTTGGAGGGAGAGAGGGAGGGCGAAGAGCGGCAGAGAAACACAGCTGCCAGACGATGTCATTTGGGGCTGATTATTATAGATTGCGACTGCGAGCTATGGCGGGCAGTGATAGCGAGAGTGACACCGACGGGACTGGGAGCAGCTCTGCCACAGGAAAGGAGATGGATAGTGACAGTATGGAGTGTAGTGAGGGAGAGGAGCTCGGGGGAGAAGGATGGAAAAAGGTGGAGGAAAGGAGGGGAAGGGTCATAAGAGAAAGAAAGAGGGGAGGTAGTTCAAGTGGGTCTGAGGGTAGGGGAAAGGACTTGACAGAATTACAGGATAAGGAACAGGGGTTCAAAAAAGGGCAATCATCAGTAATATAGTACAGGAGGATAAAGAGAAGATGTGGGAGGAGAAGAAGAATTTGGCGGCCTTTGTAGCCTAAAACTGAAAGGATCAAAATAATTGTCAAAGTAGCAGTACAACATCTGGATATGAAGGGTCTGACATGGGAGGAAGTAGAAAGCGAGCTGAACAAGGGGATTGTGATAAAAACCAAGAAGTCCAGAGCCCTAAACGACGGTGTCCAGCCATGCCAAGTTGAAGTATAGAACTGAGGGCAATAATACGCCATGTTGCGTTTACACTTCCGGAAAAAGAGAAGAAGAAGAACCATGTGGGGGAGGGTCGTCACTCGTCACACCCCCTCCCATAAGACGGGGACCCTAGGGTCACTGGAGCACCCTTTCCTCAACATCCCACGTCAACTATCAATACATTTAATAAAAAATTACATTTCCCCACAAATTATTTGACAGTTGACAATTTTCTCACACAGACATGCCCGCCAACTCCCTCATCCTGGTCAGCTCAGCCCTAGTCTCAACAACTCAGGTGCACCATAGAAGCCTTTTTAAGTAATTGTTGTTCATCCATCGGTCTCCTGAGATCACAGTTCGCCCTCAGCAAGTCATCTATTTTCCCTTGGTTACTTTCCAACTGGGTCTCCGGTTTCCTCTTTCTCCCCCGGGATGAGTGTTTCTTCACCAACTCACTTCGAGTAACGGATAACGGGAAAGCAGGCACAGTAAAAACAACATCCCCTGCCTTGTTACATATATCGTGTCACAGCACAGGCTGGAAACACTTCTGGGTTACACTCCCTCTTATTGGGCTCCCCCACAAGCGGTGTTGAAGTAACCACCAGTGAAGGTGGCACGTCAGGCCAGACACGCTTACAAGCCAAGTTATTCCCCCAAATGACTGCCACTCCTTCAACAGGCAGTGAGGGCCAAACTCCCATTGACACCACCCCTTGCAACAGATCTGAGGAGAACATGAGTTCATGAAGAGGAACCGACAAAACCTGCAACCCCATCCCACGAATCAGACCCCTACGACCAGTATCTGACTTCAGCGAAAAAGGCAATGCAGATTCCAAAATGAATGAATCCAATGCACCTGTATCTCGCAAGATTCTAACGGGTACCTTGGAATCATTCCCCACCAATGAAACATAACCCTCTGAAATGTAAGGCGAATAACCATCGTCATTTTCCAATATTGGAGCTGCTAATGCAGCAGGATTTGTATGCAACCTGACTGCAGCAATAGCATCAGCCTTACTACCAATACGAGCAGGTGCGGCCAACACGACAGGTCTCACCTGCCAATTTCCATTTGGGAACTTTGCTTTTGCTCTAAGAGTATGGCACTTATTCTTCCAATGACCGTCCCCCAAACAATAACGACAAACTCTACTAGAGTTCATTTTACCACATGAGCCTGAATCATAATCGAGTGAATAGGCTTCCGACTCTCTCCCATACATTTCATTTTGGCGATTACCAACATATTTCTCTCTGCGACCCCAATCACTCTGTGCACACTCCATGAAGTTTCCCTTGTGAGTTAGAACG
This sequence comes from Notolepis coatsorum, assembly GCF_963971535.1. NCBI lineage: Eukaryota > Metazoa > Chordata > Actinopteri > Aulopiformes > Paralepididae > Notolepis > Notolepis coatsorum. The sequence continues at coordinate 52,492,551 of NC_140178.1, read as the reverse complement.
TAATCATCGGCCATCATGGCAGCCTCAGAGGCCGTTTTCACTTTCCTCTCATTGACATACGTGGCTACACGTTCAGGGAGGGTATTCAACTGTTCCAGAATGACGAGTTCTCTTAAGTCTTCTAGGTTTTTACCACAGACGCAACACACCAGCGGTTAAACTGAGTTATTAACTCTCTGGCAAATTCCATATGGGTCTGTTTATCCCCCTTTCTGAAATGTTGACGGTACGCTTCTGGAACCAATTCATATGCTTTCAATACCGCACTCTTAACAGTCATATCGTTTCCACTATCATAGGAACTCGAGGCCGAAAGAGCCTCCTGAGCTTTACCTGTCAATACACATTGTAGTAGTAACGTCTGGTCAGAATCGGACCATTTACAAGAATGTGCCAACCGCTCAAATAACAAGAAAAGGGTGTCTGGATCTTTTTCATTGAATTTTGGAACTATGTGCAGGTTAGCAGAAATATCAAATGAGGGAAATGCCCGTTGGGCTTCTGACTTTTCAAACAAACCTTCAACCGGAAGCTTACCATCTCTAATTAGATCTAAACGATACCGTTTCAATATCAGATCAGCTTCAACTTCATGCCGATGAGAATCCTTTTTTGAACAAGGTTTTTTTATTTGAAGATTTCGTTTTTACAGGCCACATGGGCCAAAAGAAAAGAAAAAGAAAATAAGGCCCTCCCTCCCCCCACCCCTATACCAGACAAAATCACTCTAAAATACACCAAAGCATCCATTAATCAATGTTTTTCCTTTTAGCTTTTAAATCACCAGACAGCAGTGACATATGCATCTCTTGTATTCTGCAGATAGAGAAAAAGAAAGGCAAGAACACAAAAGAACAACAAGCTGAGAGACTAGGAAGGCCAGTCAGATCACCTCTGTCACATTATCCGCTTCCGTACCCTCAAAGAAAGTTAGGAAAGGATCCCAAACATTGTGGAATTTTTCGATACAACCTCTGACAGTATACCTGCTCAGCACAACTGCAGGTGAAAAGCAAAACAGACGTCTGATCGATTAAGCATGTTGAATGTACAAGTCTAGTACCCTGACACCTATAAAAAACAAGGTGCCCAAAATACCCTTCAGAAACGAATCCACACCAGTGGAGGTTTCTCTATGACAACACGTGAAACACAAATTCACTCATAATTCATAATTATTATTAATTTACATATATAATTATATATTTTCTTTAATTATTATTATTATTATTTTTATTCGAAATGTTTTCCTTTGTAAAAAAAAATGCCAGTGAATTTTTTTTTCTTCAGAAATTGCCAAAAGTGACAGCTCTGAGATCTTTGGTCAGGGCTGCAGTCAGTCATGGCTAGCTGTCAATCACTAAGTGAAACTTTCACTACACAGGCAGTTCTTTTCATTCTATTATCCAATCAAAATAGGCTATTTGAGTCATCTAAGAACTGCCTGTGCAGATTTGCCTCACGCCACCCACGAACGCGGGTTGAATGATTGACAACCTTCAAATCCAATCAGAGATTGCTGCATTGCACACAGTCAAAACAGTCCAGCTGCAGTTCCGTAGGTTAGGTTTAGCTGGGGCCAATCTCAAGTTTCTTTATTAGTTGTCATACAGAAGTACAGAATACTTTTATACAAAATGTAACAGAAAGAAGCATTTTGTATAAAAGTATTCTGTACTTCTGTATGACCACTAATAAAGAAACTTGAGAAACTTGAGATTGTCCCCAGCTAAACCTAACCTACGGATCTGCAGCTGGACTGTTTTGACTGTGTGCAAGGCAGCATTGAAAGAGCAAGCTAGTAGTTTAGTAAGCTGTACAGCTGTAACAACACAGTAGGCTAAGGCTAAGCAACTGAGCAACATGAAGAAGTGGACTTATGCATCTGGATCAGAAAGAAGTAAGTTGTAGTGTTTGTAAAACGAATGCCTGCTTAGCCTGGACGCTAACGTTAGCCAGCCGAATTGTTTAGAGAACAATAAGTGTCCGTAACAGTAGTGTAGTTCTAACTTCACTCGGGAGACAAAAGCCAAACATCAATTTGATGCAACAAGCTGGCTCGCGATGCACATGGCTATTGTTTACATTTTCCATGGGATTAATGCACGCGGCTCGAGTCGGACTCGTCACATGGAGAAGCTGCACTATTCAACGAAAGATGAGATAGATCGAGATACCGTCTTTATGGGTAAGTGTCTTGGCTTTAGAATGTCAGTTTGTGTAACGTTACTGTAACACTCCTCCTCTCTCCTCTCCTCTCCCTCTCCTCTCCTTAATCAGAGTTTCCAACGCTATAGGTCTATATGACAGGCGTTGTACTCTTAAACAGTAATGTATATTTGTAGATCTGGTATGTCATAAATGTCTGGATGTAGCAGTACTGTCTATATCTCTGTATGTCATATATAGATGTAGCAGTACTGTCTATCTGTATGTCATGTTATGATGAATTGAAAATGGGGGACCCTGATGTAAACAAGATGAAAGTCTTTCTCTGGTCTGCATCCCCTTAACAATTGTGTGTATTGAGCCGTACTGTATTGTTTGTACCCATTCTGCAATCTGTTAAATAAAGTTTTCATTCATTCATTCATTCATTCATTCATTCATTGTCCTTGTGTTACATAAAACCCATCTGTGGGCTCGTGCAGAGGAAGGTGGTAAATACATGTTAGATATTCCAATGTACAGTTTTGCATACCATTGACTCAGAATGGTCTGTTTTATTGAAATCGTCACAGCAGTATAGTTTGTTTATACTTCAGAAGTATGATATTTAAACATGGTCCCCAAAATGAATGGAAGCGAATGAGGAGCCTGACACCTGGGAGGAATGGGGGTATTGCAGCGTTGGGGATGTTTAAAAAATATAATTTAATATATAATATAATAATTTGTGCTTCACCTAAAAATTTGGTCAGCAGCCTCCACTGATCCACACAAAGTGCTTGTGTTGGAGGTTCTCTATAGAGCCAGCCGCTCAGGCCCTCGTCGAGCCCCTTAGAAGAAAAGGTAAACGTTTTTACTCAGATCTTGGTACTATATGAAATCTTCAGCTGCCCAGTGAAATACACCCAAGGTAATATACTGTAGGTGGCAACGGTAAACGGTAAGCATAACAGTAATATATTAACATTAACAACATCACATTAAGCAGGCCCCGAAGTAAGGCCGAACACCATACTCCCAAACAAGGGCAACCAACGTGCCCTGTTAAACACACAAATGGGTGCCTGGTTGGGTGATATAGAACAAATTGGAAGAGGTGTGTGTGTGCGAACGTGCGTGTGTCCATGTGTCTATAAATGGGTGTGTGCCCTTCAGTGTTTGTGCAGTTGCGTGCACATGAACCTATGTGTGTGTGTGCGTGGATGTATCGGAATATGCGCCTACGTGTGTGTGTTATGTCTAGATAGTGTATCCTTTAGGTGTGCGAGCGTGTGCGTCAGCGTAGGTGTGAGCGTGTGTGTACATGTTTATATGTCTGTATGTGTATACACATATTGTCCTATTGGAGCCAAAATGATACACTGTTCACATCACCTGTACATCATAAGTGGCTGTTAGTATAGGGTCACAGATCCGCTGGATGTTGAGTGAATTATATAGTTTAATAATAACCAGTGGTAAATTCTTGAAGCTGAGTAGGTGGCTCGTTACACTAGATTGTTAAATAGCAGATTGTACAGTGACCTTTTAGCAAGTAGTAACCCGTTGAGGACAAGATGACACATCATTCACAACATCTGTACGGTACAGATATAACATAAATATCCGAGTATCTCCCCTTTCTGATCGAAAAAGTTTATAGTGATGTGCAGAGCAAACAGTATCTCGAAAATCCTTTATTTTTTATTTTTTTAAGAATGCTAGCATTGTGTACTGTGTACCAAAGGTAGCCTACCCGACCTCTCCCGTTGCTGCATGCACTATGTTCTTTCTGACGTAGCCCATCGCTTCACTTGCATCGATGAACTCTTTATCTTCTCCCTTGTACGTGATGCGTAATCGGGCTGGAAAAATAATGCCGTATCGGGTGTCCTCTCGGCCGCGTAGTAACTTCCTCACCTCCGTAAACGCAGCTCTGGCTTTGGCAACGCTTGTGGCATAGTCCGGGAAGATTGCAATAGTCACTCCGTTGATCTGTAATGGAGCCTGGGCGCGCGCCAGGCTCAGCACCTCGACACAGTCTTGGTAGTAGTGAAGTTTAGCCACAATGGCGCGTGGCTTCCCGTCTGTCCTCTTCGGCCCCAGTGTTCTGTGCGAGCGGTCGACCAGCACCTCACTATCCATTTGTAGCACGTCTGTCAGTAGTTTTGAGACCGACGCTGTGGAGCTTGAGCCATCCATCTCAGCTACTCCCAGTATCCTTACGTTACACCTCCTCATTCTTCCTTCCATGTCCTCACACTTTCCCCTGAGACTGGCCACCTCTGTCTTTAAGTCTTTGACTGTGGTTTGTAACGTTACCACCTCGTCTGACCACGTCGAAAGACCGTCTTCCATGTCCTTGATTGAGACCCCCATTTTGTCCACCTCCTCGTGAAGTGTCGCAATACGACTTCGCATTTCCGCTTTCATCTTTTTCAGATCGTTTCTAATAAGGTTGAACTCTTTGGAAAGTGCACCTTTCAATTCTGATTTTATTATAGTCCGATTTTAGCGCGAGGAGAATCTCCGCATTCAAGGCTGCAGTGTCCACGCCGGGCATCCATGGCGATGTGGTTAGCGGCGGCTTGGAAATGGGACTGGAAGTCAAGGCTTTGTCAGGCCTACTGGAGGCCGGTCCGGCGTATTTGTATTTACGTAGGTTCGCCGCCATCTGTCCATGAAAATATTGTCCACTGGCTTAAACAATGTACCCGGAGTAAAATTCACCAAGTTTTGTGAAGTAGAAAGCTTATTAAATTAAAATAAAGTAGAGATTCGACGAGAGCTAGAACAAACCGCATGCTACCCCATTGCCAGCCTAGCCACGCCCCCCTTGCCGATGAGAATCCTGTCTGAGTTTCTTTTTTTGTATCTACTTTTTCTCCCATTTTCTTGGGCCATGCCTCCCACTGATCGGCTGCAATGTGGACGAAGCCTTGCATCACGTGTAGCCTCCGGTACACGAGGAGGCAGCCGTTGCATCTTTTCACCTGCACAGCGCGATCTCAGTGGCGAGGAGTAGCACGTGGGAGGCTCACGCTGCCCCCGTCACTTCCTGATTCTGCTGCGCAGGCGCACCAACCGACCTGTAGGAGTCACTGTCCACAACGTCCGAGCCCCACCCACCAGCTTCCCACCCCTAACACTGCCAATTGTGTTAGTATGAACGACCAGCCAAGCTGGTAGCAATACCGAGAGCTGGGCTCGAACCCAGCATCTCCTGCATTAGTGGCGAGTGCCTTGCCTACTGCGCCACTTAGCCGCCTTTGTCTGAGTTTTTCTAACTCCAGTGCACTTTCACGCTCCTGTTTATATTGCGTTTTTTTTTTTTTTTTTTTTTTTTTTTTTTATTATTATTTTTTAAACAAACACATAAACAAACATGACAACACACGATTAGATATACAAGCATTAATTAACAGTGCACATCCAATTAAATCACTGTTTAGATAAATGTCTTATACAAGATGTACCCCTAATACCTGCTATCTATTACCCTACACACATTATGCTCTTGCTCGCACCCCCCACCCTGGACCCCCCAATGGATAATCCATCCATTATCATTCGCTCCTAACCAGACACTACCATTATATGCTAGCTTTTATTCTCTCCACCACTTCTAACCACATTGTCAATTTAGATTCATTGAGACTCAAAATTCTTGCTGTAGATATTTCTAGATAAATCACATCTAGATATGTAAGAATCCAGACCTTTCGGCAAATTTTTTCCGGTTGAAACCATCGTGATGCTATCAGTTTTTTAGCCACTGTAATACCAGCTAAAACCAATCTCTAGCTGTATAGGTACTGCATACTCAAAAACATCATTCAGCAGTAATACAGAGGGGTGTACAGGTATATTCAGAATTAAGAGATTTGATAATTGCTGGGTCACTTCTTTCCAGAATATCTTAACTGGTGGGCAGTCCCAGTACATGTGCATAAATGTCCCCTCGTCCCCATTTGTACATAAGGAGCATTTGGAGTCTTGTTTAAGACCCATTCTGTTCAGTCTTATAGGAGTCAATTATGTCCTATGAATATAGTTAAGATTGATTTGTTGATGGTCCGGGTTCCTTGATGCAAGTCGAACATTTGCCCAGGCTTCTTGCCAATCAAAATCACTTTCCAGGTCTGGTATATCCCTCCTCCAGACAGTCTAGGTGGAGGGTTTCATACGAGGCCGTTAGTAATTGATGATAAAAATCTGATACAAAAGGGCGGCTACGTGGCATAGTGGTCAAGGCGCTCGCCACGAATGACGGAGACGCTGGGCTTGCCTGTTCGAGCCCAGCGCTCCACATTGCTTTCAGTTTAGCTGGCCGTCCATACTAATACACATTGGCCGTATTAGGGGGTGGGAAACTGATGGGTGGGGATCGGGCGTTGTGGACAGCGACTCCTACAGGTCGGTTGGTGCGCCTGCGCAGTAGAATCAGGAAGTGTCGGGGGCAGCGTGAGCCTCCCACGCGTTACTCCTCGCCACTGAGAGATCTAGCTGCGCAGGTGAAAAGATGCGACTGCTGTTACCTCAAGTACCGGAGGGGACTTGTGCTATGTATGACTTAGTCCACATTGCAGCCGGCTTGTGGGAGGCAAGAAACAGCGTTCGTGACAGGGGAGGGTTGAATTGGATGATATGAAATTGGGTGGGAGAAAATATAGAAAAAATTGGAGAAAAAGTGGATAAAAAAAAAGAAATCTGATACAAAACCTCTCGATGTCTCTCTTTCATAGAAGAATTTGTATCCTTAATGGAACACTGTGAGCCTTCAAACAACAATAATTGTGCGTAAAAATAATATGTGGAACCGGTGAGATAAATTTTCTTTTCTATTTCATCATAACTACAAATACCCTGTTTGTTGAAAACATCTCCTAATGTATGTATGCCTTGCTTTTCCCATCTAGGGAATCTTATAGGTCGTTTTCCAATCAGGAGTGCATTGTTATTGAATAAGGGAGTATGATTATGCCATTTATGTGGGTTAGAATATTTTTTTTGTGTTTCACGCCATATCCGGATCGCATGAGTAATTATGGGGCCAAATTTCAGTTCGCATTGCTTAATTGATACTTTGGTATATACTATGTCCTGCAGTCTATGTGGTGCTACTATATTTACTTTTACTTTTTAATTTCTCCAGGATACTGATGCTTGGGGTTCAAACCAGGTTGTCAGTGGTTTTAAAGTGTACGCCTTAAAATAGTGGAAACATTTGGGAAATGCCATCCCTCCATCGGCTTTGTTTCTCTGTGCGGTGGATCTTTTTATACGTGGTGGTTTGTTATTTCAAATAAATTTGTATGCGGAAGAGTGTAATTTTTTCCAGTAACCATCTGGGGGGGGGGGGGGGGGGGGGGGGGGGGGCGGTAGTAACGGAGAGATGGCGCCGCAACGACCGGCTGCCTGTCTGTACTTAGCTTTCCGAACCGCAACAATGGCCTGAAGAAATTCTCCGGAGAGTAGGACCAGATCCTTTGTTCCTTGATCCCAGGAACAGGGGAACCAGACGGCGTGGGAAGAGGGCTGGGATCCGTAACAGGCTGAGATCCAGACGCCACCGTACACCACTGCCCAGTATATTGCTAGCCAATGTACAATCAATTGACAATAAACTGGATGACATCCGAGCAAGGATTCAATATCAAAGAGACGTTAGGGACTGCAACGTCCTCTGCTTCACCGAAACATGGCTCACACCGGAGGTTCCAGACCACGCAATTCAACCGGCAGATCACTTCTTTATCCATCGCAAGGATCGGACATCAGCAGAGTCCGGTAAACAACGTGGAGGAGGTATTGCCTTCATGTTTAACAAAAATTGGAGCGATCCAACTAACGTGAAGGAATTATCCAACCACTGCTCCCCAGAACTGGAATATATAACCATCAAGTGTCGTCCTTTCTTCCTCCCGAGGGAGTTAACGGCGATCGTCCTGATCGGAGTGTATATTCCACCGCAAGCCAGCAACAAGGTTGCGCTCTCCAGACTCCACGACGAGGTAAATAGAATACAAGTGGCGAATGTTAACGCCGCCATTTTAGTGCTGGGAGATTTCAATAGCGCCAATCTGAGAAAGGTATTGCCTGACTTCTATCAGCATGTGAGCACTTCTGCCGCGCTGACCTTTCCGTCGGCACCAGTGATCACTTTGCTTACGCGGCCGGGCGGCCACATAGCTCGGGGTAGTGACTGGTCGATAATCATGACGACTGTTCCTTCTGTCAAATTGTCTCTTTCTTTCACCCATTTCTGGCGGGTCTGTAGAGACGGTAGATAGTGGAGTAGGAAACTGTTCCAAAACTTGTCAGCCAATACTTGACTGTACCTCCACATTCTTCGGCCGTTCGCTTCTTCAGGCCTGTACACTGTCTGTGGTAGCGCGGGGTCCAGCCGCCCCATCAAGAGAGTGTTGGGGGTGACTGGGTCGACATCTGCTACATCACTTGAGACGTAACCGAGGGGCTTTGAGTTCAATACTCCCTCGATCTCCGTGAGGACTGTCGTGAGGACTTCTTCCGCCACGATCTGGGCCCCAAGCACGGCGTACAGGGCTGTCTTTATTGAACGTACTTCTCGTTCCCAAGTTCCACCGAAGTGAGGGGCATTCGGGGGATTAAACTGGAAGTCAATCTGATATGGAGCGAGGTGGGTCTTAAGTTCTGGGCCCATAGCTTGGAAGCTCTCTCTCAGCTCTCTTTCTCCGCCTTTGAAGTTTGTCCCGTGATCAGACAATAATGTAGACGGTTTCCCTTTCCGCGATGTGAATCTCCGGAAGGCCATAAGGAATGAGTCTGTGCTCATGGTTGGAAGGAGTTCTATGTGTATCGCTCGGGTGGTCATGCATTTGAATACAATACCCCACCGCTTCTCAGTCCCTCTTCCTTTCTTTACATACAGCGGGCCGAAACAGTCCATACCGGTGGAGTGAAAAGGCTTGTCGCCGAGTCGGAGGCGACAGGGGGGTAGGTCAGCCATCCGGGGTATACTGGGCTGTGCTCGCCATTTACGACAGTCTAGACAAGTCCGCTGGAAGCGTCGTACTGCTTCTCTCCCTTGCAGTATCTAATAACGACGTCTGATCTCCGCGAAGACTCTCTCTGCCCCGGCGTGATGCACGTCCTCGTCGTATTTCTTTATGATAAGCTCTGTGACCTTGTGTCGGCTGTTTAAGACTATCGGGTACTTGACGTCATCCGGTAAGTCTGGGGCTCTCCTCAGACGACCACCCACTCTGATGAGATTATGGGCGTCGCTCTCAGGGGCTAAGTGGAGCAATCTGCTGTCTGACGGGACTGGCTTTGATCCCTGTAGACAGTCTAGCTCGTCGGGGAACGAGTCTCTCTGGGCTCGCTGTAGCAGAAGGAGTTCTGCTTCTTCGTAGTTAGCTGCAGTAATGTCAGTAGTGGGCTGAACCTCTGGGTGGTGCCACAGGAATGTCTTTAGCTGCGCACTCTCAAGGGTGAGGCAGTTGTCTATGTTGGGGTCTGTGGGGACGAGTGTGTGTGTCAACCCACAGAACATAGGTTTCTTATTCTCTGCCTCCTCTTCACTCGCCTCCCGTGGGGTGGGTGTAGGCCACTCTTCTTCCGGGAGCTTGAGGAACTCGGGCCCGTCACTATATAGATTGTGACGGGTGAGGTCATCCAGGGACATTCCCTGGGTGATGACGTCAGCTGGGTTGTGTTTTGTGTCCACATACCTCCAGCTTGCTGCTTCTGTTAAATCTTGGATCTCTGTGATTCTGACTCCCACGAAGACCTTGTATCTACACGAATCAGACTGGATCCATGTGAGTACGGTCATGGAGTCTGACCACAGGATTGTTCTTTGCACCGGAATGGTGAGTTCACGTTGGATTAACGTGACGAGTTGCGCTCCTGCTAGGGCTGCGCAGAGCTCTAGACGCGGGATAGATTGTTGCTTGCGGGGGGCTATTCTTGAGCGAGAGCCAGGATGAAGGCAGTATGTATTTCTCCTCCCTCCTCTCGGGCACGCAAGTAGGCCACCGAACCGTAGGCTACTTCGGAGGCGTCGCTGAAGACGTGCAGGTCCATCTGGCACGTCTCCGGCCTCACTGTGGGTGGGAAGTAGCTGCGGCGTATGTTGACACCTGGGAGTGAGCTGAGTTCTGTCTCCCACTCTCTCCATGTGGAGGCAAGGTGTTCGGGTATGGGGTCGTCCCAGCCCTGGTCCTTGTCCCATAACGCTCTTACAATCATCTTTGCCCTGGTGGTGTAAGGTAGAATACATCCCAACGGGTCATATTGTCTGGCGAGTGTTCTGTATACACTCCGTCTTGTGGTCGGTAGTGCAGTCGACCTTCCCTGCTCCTTGGTCAGGGGTGTGTGTTTATAATGGAGCGAGTCTGTTTTGAAGCGCCAGACTAGTCCTAATGTCATTTCTTGGGCTTCTCCTGGGATGGTCACCATCCAGGTCTCGCTACTTGCTGCCTTGTCCTCGGGGGAGAGGCTGCGCAATACTTGAGGGTCGCTGCTGGCCCACTGCCGGAGATCAAAGCCGCCTTTGATCAGGGAGGCGCGGAGCTTGAGTAGGAGGGCCTCGGCTTCTTCTGGCGTCGAGACGATTTGCAGACAGTTGTCCACGTAGAAACTATTTCCTACACTTTGTCGGACCTCTTCATCAGCTGCTGGGTCCTCTGCGACGTGTTTTTGTAGTGCAAACGTAGCACAGCATGGGCTGCATGTGGTTCCGAAAGGGAGGACTTCCCATTGATAGATGGATGGTTGCTCGTCCCCGATCCTCTCTCTCCATAAGAACCGCAGCAGGGGCTTGTCCTCCTCCACTAGTCGCACCTGCAGGAACATCCCTTTGATGTCGCCGCTGATGGCCACCTTGTCTTGGCGGAAACGTAGTAACACGCCTAGTAGAGAGGGGCCGAGTGTTGGGCCGGGCAAGAGCTCTTTATTCAGATTTTGTGATCCGATCTGGTAGCTGCAGTTGAACACAATACGATCCTTGCCGTTGTGGTGGACTTTGTGGTGCGGCACGTACCATGATTCGGTCGTCTGATCGGCCTCTTTAATGTCAATTTTCTTTGTGTCCCGCTGTGATTAGCTTGTCAATCTCAGCGCGGTACACAGTAGCTTGAGCGGGGTCTCTGGCTAGGCGCCGCTCTGTGTTCAATAGATACCGCTCCGTCGCTTCTTTTGGGGCGTGGAAGGTAGGCATACCCTCTCGCCTCAGGAGTGGAGTTGCGTATCTCATCACTCCGTTGACTTTGACTCTCTTTGTCCCCCGCTCGAGGAGGGCTATAGCATAAATGTCTTCCTTGGAACGAATGTGTTTCTTTTCGTTCTTAAAGGGCATTGTCTCTAGTGTCCATAGCCTCTCGACGTGCTGTAGGAGGGTGGTGTCTTCTTCTGTCACTCTGGAGTGGAGGCAGCTAGTGGCTGCTGTTCGGTTAGGAGACCTAGAGAGGGGGCCTTGTAGTGTCCATCCTAGGCGGGTCTCGACTGCTGCAGGACAGCCTCTGGGCCCAGTGTGGACCCGGTCCATCGGGACGATGAGGTGTGCATGGTCGGATCCTATTAGCAGGGTCGGGGTGGCACCGTCTATGAGCGGTATAGGTAGTTGACGCCGGTGCACATATTTATCCATCAGCTTGGCGATGGGGTAGGTGTACTGCGACAGGCCTATGTCTTGGCTGGTGAAAGCGTTAGTGATCCTATACCGTCTCTCTGGTTGCCCGCTTGCTGCGATAGTGAAGGAGACATTCTCGCCCTTTATCGTCTTCAGGTCTCTTCTTATTGTCCGAATCGTCATCGTTTCTTCGCTCCCCCGCAGCCCCAGCTGGGCCGCAGCGGACGCGAGGAGAAGGGTCTTCTCTGACCCGTCGTCAAGATTTCAAGATTCAAGATTCAAGAGTTTTAATTGTCACGGCATACAGGTATACAATGAAATGCGGCTGGTCTTGCCGGACGGCGTAGCTGTCCATGACCTTGTCTTCGTAACTCAATGTTACGCGGACCACCTTCAAGAGCACCCGGGCGCCCCCGCTGCTGGCGGGGTCAATGTACATAACACTTGCCTTTGTGCTGCTTGAGGGTGCAGGCTTTCTTCTGTTACTGTCATGTAGGACGTCCAAGTGGGCTCCGTCACACCGACTACACCTCTTCTTTAAGCGGCAATCGGCTGCCATGTGACTGCGCGCACATCGGTAACAGCGTCGGTTGGACTTTATCCATTGACTCACCTCGTCGGCGGTCATCTTCTTGAACGTGTCACAGTGTGACAGCCAGTGTTCCTTTTCGCAGTACGGGCATACAATCTTCCACTTCTCTTTCATCGAGGGGGTACTGTGGGTCTTGTTGCTCAGTACTGATTCGGCTTGGTGCATGACGGTCACCAGTCTGCGGCCATCGTTTGCTCTCCTAGGTCCCTCTCTGGAGCTTGGTGTGCTCCGCACGAACGTATCCAACCGTAGGCTGTTGAGTTCTCTCGCCAGGAAGTCGGCTAGGTCTAGGAGGGATGGCTCGGGACCGTTAGGATCATGGTGGTCTCTTTGAGCGCTCTTGTCGGGCGGGCGGAAGCTTCTCTAAAATCCTCTCGACATTAGAGTTTGCGTACAGTTCGTGCATACCCTTTTCCTTTTGCGCCCCCAGCATCCCTACCAGGGATTGTACCTTGATAGACAGGTCATCTAGTGAGCGATTGTCTGTGGCTGGGGGTAGACGGTCAATATTCCTTATCTCTTGTATTACGTAGTCCCATATGCGTCCATATCGTTGGTCGAGTGCTGCTAGAGCCGCGGTGTATGGGGTAGTAGAGGTGGAATATGCCAGCGCTATATTGTGCGCTCGGGGCACCTTGAGGTGCTTGAGTAGGATAGCATACTTGTACGGTTCATCAGTTACATCGGACATCATTGTCTCTAAGCACATTCGTAGCTCTGTGTACTGTGCTCTGTTCTCGTGTGTGAAGTCCGGGAACGTCGGTGTGCCAAGGTACGATGCCATGGATGGCTGGCACATCGGTGAGCGTTGGAGGAGAGGCCTCCTAGGCGAGTCTCCTCTTACTTGTCGTGGTGGGCTGGTACCTGTCGGGTACCAAGGCCCGCGTACCCAGGTGCTGTTCCTCTGGGCTGGTCGTGCGTCAAGCTCACCCGTGAACTGAGTCGGGGGTCTGTAGCGCAGAGCCGCGGGAGTAAAGTCTGGGCTGTACTGGACCTCCTGGTCCTGTGGAGTACGGTGATGCTGTTGGGCTTGATTCTCCTCCTCTCCCTCTTCTTCTTCCTCTGGCAGGTCATCTAGATCCTGTAGTCGTCTATTTAGCCTCTCCGCGGTATAGGCCGGTTCTTCCCTGTTGCTGGGTCTCGCTTGGACCGGTCGGGGAAGGGGTTCGGAGAGGGGTATAGGCTCTCTCTGGTCGCCGGGCTCAGGGTCGCTTGATCGGGTAGGGGAGGGTGCCCTTGACCCTTGTCTTGACGAGGCCCTGGAGCCCCGTGCGGAGGGAGGGGGGGTTACCCTGGCAATCAGCTGCTCCATCATCCGCGCCTGTAATCGGTCGCGCTCGGCTTCGCGCTTGGTGAGAGCGAGGTCGCGCTCTGCTTCGCGTTGGGCACCGGCGGCGGCGAGCTGGGCTTCGGCGCGGTCTCTTTACATATTCTCTTCCGTCTGGAGGTGTCTAGTCTCTAGGCGTATGCGGTCTTCGTCACTCCGTTGCTGCGCCTGAAAGCGCTCTCGTTCGGTCGCGGAATGTTCGCGTTCACTAAGGGCTTGCGCTTGGAGTTTCGCGTGGAAGCGTTCTTGTTCCATGGAAGAATGTTCACGCTCTCTAAGCGTCTGTGCTTGGAGTCGATCGCGCTCGGTTGAGGCTGCCAGGCTGGCGACAAAGGCCTGCGCCAGCATCTTGTCCGCCTCGCTGGGGGAAGACGCTGGTTGAGGTGATCGGCTCCTGGTAGTACTCGTTGGAGATCCGTTCTCCTGTCGCGTACCGAGGAGATCCATCTCCGGGGTGCGCGTCTCTTCTTGTGGTGGGTCGGGTTCCATCCCTGGAGGGCTTTCTTTATCCTGGAGCTCTCCGGGGACTACTTCTTCGGTCTTGGCGGGGGGTAAAGTCATGTCAGGTCCCTCCTGGTCCCCACCGTGAGCTTGGTCAGTTACGTTAGAACCCACTAGGGTCTCTACTGGCGGGGTAGCCTGGTCGGTAGGGTTGGACATAATTTTACTATCTACTTTTTCCGCGTTTAACGTCTGTAGAAAGCTAGGTAGTATACTGGCAACGTAATCCTCTAAGTACTGAGGTGTCTGCCGTCTACGCTGCGGGCGATCTATTTTAGGAGCACCGTTTGTGGAGTGTTCATCATTGGCCATGTCAATATTAATACTACTATATTAATATTACGCTAGTTACCATCCGGCTCGAAGGACCAATTGTAACTGAGGGGTACAATTCCCTGACTGTATTATATAAGTATGGTATCATTAAACCACTACTGTCTTATGTACATTACTACTGGCCATACAGTACACAGGTATCTTAGATGAACACTTCCCACAATGACACGGTTCCACACAAACTGGGTTTAAGAATATTTATTAGCAGCAATGATAGTATATAACAATACTTTACTTTACGTAGGGTGCGCTTATAAGGCAAAGAATGTGCATAAGCAAATCAATAACGTATGTCCATTCTCATATTACGCAGGAGATAGTGAATACCACCTGTATCTTAGGAATTATATCTATGGTACTCTAGAGGCAGCGGGAGATACTGGTAGGGTCCCTCCGGTTGTAAGCCAGCAAGGGGAGAGGATTTGTCGGTAGTAGAGTCTGGGTCAACGATGAATAGAGAGACTCCAAGTACAGGAGACGGTGCAATAATCTCTTGATCCGCAGACGAATAACAGCTGTTCTCCGTGGCATGCAGCTCCGCATGGAAGAAAGCTAGCCAGCCTCAGGCTTCTGAGAGGCGGGCTCGACGTTGCTCCTCACAGGGTAAATCCCACACAATTGTGGGTGTAGGCGATTCTCCGCTCCATCAATTACAGGACCAAAGCAAATATAATCCAGCCGAAAAGGGCTATGTAGTCGTCGGGTAGATTATCCAGTGTACATGTCCACACGGTCCTCGTCTAGGGCTCCTCGGGTGAAAGCGCCAGGGTAAGCTGCCCAGCTTGGATAAGCACACTAGCTGGTACGAGGAAACGTTGGTGATGCTGGTCACTGTAGAACGGTAGCCGCACGATACACTATACATAAATAGACTATTACTGAATTAATAGAATAGGTCGAACTCGACGGTACAGCGTTAAACTCTGATACTTCAGTTATTAATTCGCACGGTCTCAATGCTCTATTTGGGGCCAAACAGGCCATACTTCACCGCACGTTGTATCGTGGGTGAGGCTTCAACTTATTGGGTAACTTAACTTCTGTATTCACCTGCGCCGTATTTATACGTTAGGTGAACAAACTAGTACCAGCCCTATTCCTGTCTCGTATCCTTGCGCAGAGCCGTTCATGCCCAGGCATGTCGTTGTTGGTGACTTTGAACTAGACCCTGGGGGTATGGCAATGGCGCCTAGGGGACCGCTGTCCAATAGGAGAACGAAATATTATGGTCTGTACTGGGTTAAAGGGATATTCCGTGTATATGTACAAGGAATACACAAGGGATATCAAACGATATACAAATATTATGCAATATATATCAATCAATAAATATATATATTCGGTTTAATCTGATCCTTCGTAACAGTTATGAGTGCAATATTGTTGTTCTTATGAAAGTTCCCCTCCTTGACTGAGTGTAAAATCATATTAAGTAATAGGGGTCCAATTATGTCCCAGCATGAGAGGTACATTTCTGGTGGGATACCGTCTCTTCCAGGAGCCCTACCACTTTGCATTTCGGATATGGCCTTCCTGAGTTCCTCTAGTGTGATTGGTGTTTCTAACTGTTTAGTGTCATCCTCTGAAAGTTTGGGGAGGTTAATTTGATTAAGATCTGTGTCCATTTTGTTTTGATCAAAGGTCGTTTCTGATTTATACAAGTTGGAGTAGAATTCTTTGAATGTCGCATTTATTTCTTTGGTGTCTGTTACAAGTCCTTGTTGTGCTTTAATGGAAGTTATATCTGCAAATTTTGCGTTAACTCTTAATCGCGTAGCTAGTAGGTGACTTGGTTTGGAACCTTGAGAGTAATGCTGTTGTCTTGTGCTACGTATTTGTACTTCAGATTGTTGTTTATAAATGGCGTTAATCTTTATTTTTAGTAAATTAACTTGAGATTCCAGTCGAACCGAGTCTTATATTGTAAAGAAGTAAATAACGTAGAGTAAAGCATTTCTAGTTCCGCCAGTTTTGAGCATCGATTCTTGCGTATTTTGGATGAAAAGCTATCGGTGAAATCCTTGATCATTCCCTTTACCGACATCCATAATATTCTAGGGTCCGGCACCGATTTCACATTCTCTGGTAGGAATACTGAAAGAGCTTCTTTGAGTTGTGTAATGAATTCCTTGTTATTCAGCAGTGTCGTGTTAAAGCGCCATCTTGGGGCTCGGGATGATAGTACACCAAATGATCCTTTTAGGAGTAAATAACAGTGATCTGATAGTGCATTGGGTACCATCTCCACTTCATAGTTATCAAATAGTCTCAGGGTTGAGAAAACATAATCTATTCTGGAGAGTGTTTTATGTCTTGCTGATCGACAAGAGTACTTCCGGGTCGTGGGGTTGAGTGATCGCCATAGATCATTTACACCTGTATTCTTTGTCCAATCCTTTAACGCATTAGATGACTTTTTTTGTTCGTTGGAAAAGTTGGGATAAGATTTATCCAACCCAGGGTCCCAAATGGCATTAAAATCTGCACCAATTATAAATGAGTATTCTGGAAGGTCTAACATTTTCCTAGTGAGTGCAGTGTAGAAATTAGTTTCGTATAGATTTGGGGCATATACCGCTACCAACACTATTTTCCTATTCTTGTGTATAATCTTAGCTATGGTTATCAGACCATCTGCATCAGACCATACTCCCTTCAATTCAATATTCAATTTCCGTTTCACGACTATAGCAACTCCACGGGTTCTTGTTCCAAAGGAAGAGTGACTAATGTTATGGTATGTGTTGTCCACTAACGTAGCTTTGTCTCCCACTAAAATGTGCGTTTCGCTTAAGAGAGCCACATCAACCTGTTTATTTTTCATCAATGTTAGCACGCTTTTGCGTTTATGTTGATTATTTATTCCCCCAGTGTTCCAGATCATTATATTCAAACTAGCCATAATCTATACATATTGATTTGTATTTGTTGGTAATATTTCTGGAGTGCGAATTCACAATGGATTTACATCCCACTGTTGAGGTCCCGTTGAGAGCCGAGCATAAAAACATACATATAAAAAACCCTGATCCCCCCTCCCTTACAGAGTCGTACAAGGTACCTATTTGATACCTCCTTCGCGTACAACTTCTTCCTTTCCTGCACCTCCGGTCTGCCCAGAATGAGCAATTTAACCTAAGCTTTCCTATGTATACCATAGAATCTATACTTTTAATTCTAATTTAATAGAATGTCACCTGTGACCAGGGCGGTTAGGTGGCCGAGCGGAGATTGCGTTCGTCACCAGCCCCGGAGCTGTGAGCTCGATTCGCCTGTTCGAATCCAGCTCACAGCTCCGGGGTTGTCACCAGCTTGGCTGGCCGTCTGCACTGATACAATTGGCTGTATCAGAGGGTGGGAGAAGCTGGCGGGGTGGGTCCGGGTCGTAAACAGCGACTCCTACAGTTCGGTCGGGGCGCCTGCTAAGCGCGGATTGGACGTGAGGGGGATAGTGTGGTCCTCCCACACGCTACGCCCTCTCAATGAGAATCCACGCTGCCAGGTGAAAAGAAGCGGTGATTGGCTGGACGTGTGTCGGAGGAAGCACGTGGTAGCCTCCACTCTCCCAGATGATCTGACTGTGGGGGGTAAGTGCGCAGCGATCAGGAAGGGACTGGGAATTGGCATACGACTAACATTGGGATGGGAGAAAATCGGAGGAAAATGGAGGGGGAAAAAGACCAAAAAAAAAGAAAAAAAAAATTCACCTGTGACCAAGCCTCTCTCCCGTTAATGTAATTATAACTAAATGAAAAATATATCTCAATTGGTATACTCATTTAAATTTTTTTTTTTTTTTAAACCTTCTATTAACATTTATTGGTTAGAACATTTCAGAATAAAGAAATAAAGAATAATAAATAATTATGTTTTGAGTTAGATATCGAAAACCCATATAATCCGGGAATATCTATATATTTTTTTAAAAATACCTTTGCATGTTTACACATCTAAACGACGAGGAGATTTTTAAATACTTGTATGCAGATCGTCCCCCGTCATGCGTGATCATTAATCTGCTATGGTGGTCGTTGTTCTTCACATCTATTTCATGACCAAGTCTCATATCGTTGTTATTTCACGGGGCCATCATTGAAAAAGGTATTGTATTCCAGAGTGCTGTCAGCCGCTCGTGACTTGCAGATTGATGTTTTAATGTTCCAGTACATTCCTCGTGCCATAGAACAATAACAATCCAGTGTATTCCAGAATATTCCGTTATGACTCATAGCCTTCAAGTAAGAAAAATAGAATAGAAAATTCTAGAATGTTCCAAAATGGTCGGTATCAAATCATGACCTGCATATTACCATGAATCTATATATATGGTGTTTAGCGTTTTATATCAAATTACTTATTTCTCAATGTTGTCAAAAGCTTGTATGTTGCCGTTTTTGATGTCCATGCAATTGTAGAGTTATCCATGAAAGATGAATCTTGTCATCCACTTTTTATATTCTTCATGTAATCTTCTGCCGCCTCAAGCGAACGTAGCACAAATCTCTTTCCTTCTCCCTCAACTATGGAAAGAATAGCTGGATACCGTAAGACGGGGTGGAGACCTTTCTCATATAGCCGGTGTACTACACCCTTGTAGTGGGCCCGCAGAGTTATGGCTTCCTTGCACATGTCTTCATAGAACCACACTTTTTTCCCTTTGTACATCAGTTTTCCCCATTTCTTGCGTGATTCCCTGATAATCGTGTCTCTTGTTGCAGTTTCCCGTAGACTAGCAATGATCACTCTTTCCTTGTTGTTGTCAACAATCCATCAGGATAAGTGGAAGGTGGAGATTTTGAAAAAACCTAAACTTAGAAAATATATTGCAATTAAAAATGAGTATTTTACTGAACCTTATGTAATGTTAAACTTAAAGAGAAGACGGAGGTCTCTGTGTGCCCAGTTGAGGTCTGGCACCCTGCCATTGGCTGTGGAAGTGGGTAGATTCCAGGGTAAACCTGAGGAGGAGCGGTTGTGTGTTCTGTGTGATCTGGGAGTGGTGGAGGATGAATATCATTTTGTTTTTTATTGCCCTTTGTACACTACTTTGAGGAGAGCTTTATTTGCAAAAATTCAAATTATAAACCCAGATTTGTTTTGGCAGTCTGAGAGCTGTATGTTGAGTTGTTTTTTTGTGGAGGACATCTTTGGTTTTGCAGGATTTTTGGAGAAGGCATGGCACCTGAGACAAAACACACTGTATCCTATATAATTGTATTTGAATTCACCTTGTTTTTCTGTTTATTTACATTGAGTACAGCTTGTGTTATATTACGTTTTATTGTATTTTCTTGTATTTTCTTTTTTTATGGCCATCTTGGTCTGTGACATTTGTTAAGTAATGGGTAAAGTATATTGTTATATACTTATTGTTATGTGTCTTGTAAGCCCATATGGGCTGGGCATACATCTGTATGTAAGACACGAAAATAAAAATATCAAATCAAATCAAATCAAAATGTTGTTGTTGTTGTTGTAGTTTTCAGTGCCAATTCTGTAGTGTTTGTCCACTATCGGTTCTGTAGATAGGATTTCAGAACCTAGGATTTCGACTAGCACTGCAGCAAACTTGTCATCTGTGCAGTTGACTGATTCATCCAAACCCACTATACGGAGGTTAAATCTGCGGGCGTGCCGTTCTATTTCTAGCAGATGGATCAAGTTTTCCTCCTTGTTGTCATGGATCATCTGCCGGAGCTGTTTGTTTTCCAGTTGCATTTCCTTCGATACTTCGGCGATAGTTTAAAATAGTTCCTTATTCTTCTCTTGTTTCCGTGAGTATTCGATCCCAGTATTTGCAACCGCCGTTATGCGATCGGATTGTACTACAACCTGTGTCTTGATATCTTCAAGTTTAGCCTCTATGGCTGGGCTATTCAACTAAATTGTTCAGGGGGCCACATTGTCAGAAACCCAAGGGGCCAGGGGCCGGACTGCCACGGCGCCTCCCTGTGCTATGAATATAATATACACTTGACACAACACGCAACCACATTTTCACAACTTTTATTTAAAGGGGAACTATTTTACTATTTCTTTCACTATTTGGGCACTTTTACACAATTCCTGTGGGTTTATGGAACACCTCTGTAATTATTATTTTTTTTAATTCATTGTTTTGTATTTCTAATCAAGTACTCAAAAACAGCATTTTTCTACCTCAAGATCTTAAGCCGTTTTGAGCCTCATGGGCTCCAACCACAGTGGGAACTGTGTGGAAACTCAGCTGATTATCATGCAGCGGTGTCTCTCTGACATCACAAATCAGCACATTTTCAGATGACTCAGTTCAGTGAGGGTGAATATTGTGAGAGGAGAATTGGAAGAATGCGCCAATATGAGAATTAGAGACATAGATCATATTAATATAAGTCCACATAGCTAGGAAACAATGCTAAACACTGAAAAAGGCCATTTATAAGATAGTTCCCCTTTAACTACATTGCAAAAGTAGTATACTTTTCAAAAAAAGTGCTTCATTTATGTGCCACATCTGCAACATCTCCTGCAAAAAGTGCTTCATTTATGACTGTGCAACAACTGCAACATCTCCTGTGCATCTGAACATTCTAACATCAACACTTGAACAAAAAAACACATTTATAGTGCAGCTGAGCTTATGAAAAAGTGCTTAATTTCTGTGCAACAACAGCAAATCACAGCATCTTATTAGCACTTATTGTCGACTCTTAACTCTCAAACATCAGGGGGGTGGGGGGCAGACAGGCCTAGCCTACATACACACATCTAATGAGAGCGATTGCACTTCTTTGACTGGGCAATGGCAGAGAAAGAGGGTTCATAGGAAGTGAGGGCTACCCGCAAACAGTGATGCAAATGCTCATTTGTCAAGGAGGCATGGTTGCTTGTTTTAATGGCATTCATGTGAGAGAAACTGGATTCACAGGTGTATGTTGAGCCTGTAGTGCCGAGAGATGGGAGTCGGAGACGGTAGCTCGGTAGAGCGAACAGCTTTTATTCAGTACACAAATAACAACCAGCTACTGCTACGTTGCGTGCAGATGACTGACTCGTGGTGGCAGGCAGTGCCACCTCCTATAATGTTCGGGCGGAACTCTTGTTCCTAACAATAGTTCCGTGGGTGAATTATGTACAATTAACAATCACTACACAAGCCCCCCCAGAATTCAACCATGGTCAAAATCTCCACGGCGGGGAGAGACCACGACCCGGCCGCGGCGTGAGCGGACAACCCGGGGCGCGGTGCAAGCGATTGCGCCCTCCACGGCGCCCGGGGGCATGAACCGGCCACGGTGAGTGCGGAAAGCCAGGGGCGGGGAGGTAGGGGCGGCGCAAGCGCCCGTGTCCTCCCCGACACCCGGGGGCACAGACGTCGACGAGGCCAACGGTGGCCCCGTCGTTGGCGGGTCCCGGGGTAGCGGCGGACGGCCTCGGCGGGGGGAGAGGGCCAGCTCTAAGGGCTGGGAAACGTCTACGTGGGCGGGTTCAACCCTGTGGTGGTTGTACCCCACCTCAAAGGCGAGCCTTCGCCAGTCCTCAGGGGCCTGTGGGCTAGGGTGTCCGGTGGATAGGTCACTCAGCAGCGTCGGACCCGAGTGACCAATCGCGACGTCCTCCAGGCGTAGACTGGAATCTGCAGTCCCGAGGGCCTGGATGTCGTGGTCGGAGGCCTGTTCCGAGCCCCTGTGGACGTAGTCGAGGTCCGGCTGTACAGCTCCGATGACGACGTTGGGCCTCTCGGCGACGTGTCTCGCGGCGCACTCGGAATCGTACGTGAGCTCTTGTCGTGCCGACCATGGCTCCGCTACCTTTGACTCAGACGTCGTGAGGGGTTCGTGGTCGGTGAAAGCCGTAAGAAGGCCGCCGTATGTCGCCTCATCGCGGACACATGCCAACGAAGCCCGTGTCTGTGCATTTATTAGGCGGCCATGTCTAATGTCCACGAGGAGACCGTGTGCACCCAGGAAATCTGCCCCAAGTAGTGGGAACGAAA
This sequence comes from Notolepis coatsorum, assembly GCF_963971535.1. Classification (NCBI taxonomy): domain Eukaryota; kingdom Metazoa; phylum Chordata; class Actinopteri; order Aulopiformes; family Paralepididae; genus Notolepis; species Notolepis coatsorum. The sequence continues at coordinate 52,470,056 of NC_140178.1, read as the reverse complement.
TGTCGGCCGTGATGCAGTCCCACGTGAACCGCTGGCCCCCAAAACACAGTTCCACGGTCCTTGTACCGTAGGTGCGGATAGGGGTATCGTTGGCGGTCGTCAGGCGTGGACCTCTATCATCGCCGGCGGTGTCCTCTTTCGTAGCTGGCAGGACGCTCCTCTGAGCTCCGGTGTCGCAGAGGAATTTGCAACCGGAGAGCGTGTCTCTAATGAAAAGCAGCCGGTTCGACATACCTGCGCTCACCGCTGCTACCGGGCGCAGGTGTCTGCGTTTATGCGTCATGACGAAAGTGCAAGGGGAACGGCATCTTGTCGCCCTCGCGCCGAAACGTGCGTGGTAATAACACAGGCCTGCGGCAGCGCTGCTCCTGTTCTTCCTCGCCCCTCCCCCCTGCGGCGTGTAACCGCGAGTCGAGGCTATCAGCCCTGGGGTAAAGTGTCGAGTGGCCAGGTAGAACCGATCCGCCTCCTCTGCCAGAGCACGGGGATCCACAATGTTTGTATTGGCCAGTGCCGTCTGTACCCGTGGCGGCATGTGCCTGAGGAACAGCTCTTTAAATAAAAAGTTCGGCTGCTCGGCGCCCAGCAGGTTCAGCATCATCTCCATATGCGCCGACGGCTTGCTGTCTCCCAAGCCACGTATATCCAGCAAGCGTCGGGCCCGCTCAGACGGTGACAACTCAAAAATCCTGAGTAGGTGCGTCTTAAACGCCTCATATTTATACCGGGCAGGCGGAGCTGTTATGAAGCCTACCGTCCTCGCCGCTGTCGTGCTCCCGAGGCTCGAGACGACGTGGTAATATCTCGCGGCGTCGTCGTCAACCCCTCGTAGGGCGAACTGCGCCTCTGTTTGCGCAAACCACGCCGCCGCAGAATGCTCCCAAAACTCCGGCAATCGAATAATAACGGCATCGTTTGCCATGTTCGGTCCGGTCCCTGATACTTCAGCGAGACCAATGTCGGGGTCACCAGTGTAGTGCCGAGAGATGGGAGTCGGAGACGGTAGCTCGGTAGAGCGAACAGCTTTTATTCAGTACACAAATAACAACCAGCTACTGCTACGTTGCGTGCAGATGACTGACTCGTGGTGGCAGGCAGTGCCACCTCCTATAATGTTCGGGCGGAACTCTTGTTCCTAACAATAGTTCCGTGGGTGAATTATGTACAATTAACAATCGCTACAAGCCAAACATTGTTAGCACAGATATTGCCAGCGTTTTTATTTTGGGGAATGTCTTGACATGAATACACTTTATCCAAAATGTTGTGGTGGATTCATTCTCAAGTGCCTGCTTCAGAGCAGATGATGCTTGCATGTCAATTATTTCAAGTTGCAGGAGACCTTCATCAATGTGAAGTGATGCAAGGAACTCTTGTCCTTTTGTGGAAATAGCAGCTACATTGGCAAATGGGTTGCTCACAAATGGACATGTCAAATTCATCAAATCGACTTGCAAAGTTTTCCCTCAATTTATCAATGAAATCTGTCATTAATTGAGTGACGTTTGGCTCAATTGTGCGTGTTAACGTTGACATGAAAAGAAAAAAGTAAAAAAAAATAAAAAAATATGATTTTTTTTTTTATTTTTTTATTATTATTATGTAATCTTTGGCGGGCCGGTCAGAATCATCCCGCGGGCTTTTTCTTTCCACAACTCTAGCAATATCATTAACCTTGTCGGTTAAGATCTTCATCATAGCTGTCATCAGCGTTTTGAAGTCGGGTGAAATACTCTCCATGACTGTCTCGGCTGAGGTCGTAGGAATGTTGGAATCCATGCGATTGTCTGGCTTTTTATTCTCAATAGCTTCTGCCTTTCCCTTCACTGTGGAACGTGTCACCGCACCGTCTACCGTTGGAGAATCTGCTTCACGGCTTTTTGAGTTATCTTTCTTTGCTGGCATGCTGTGTTTCACTGTTGATATAGTTAGTTGAAGGTCTTAGTTAATATATACGTCGAGGGGGAGCTCCCGTAGCTCACCGCATATCTCGGCGCTATTTCTGCGTCGGGGAAAACCGTGCTCGTCACGGATCTGGGGGACACGAGTTCGATTCCCGGACCCGCCGTCATTTCTCAGAATGTCTTCCCCTGCTCTACATCCCATTTTCAACCTGTTTCTGTCGGTCATGCTTGACCAGAAAAGCGATAAACGCTAAAAAATAAAGTTTAAAAACAAAATATATATATATATATATATATACGTCGAGGTTTAAACACATTAGTGTTGTATAAAGTAGGTTTTTAAGCGAAATTAACTAAAACTGGAGCGGAGCTTGTGACAGATGCGACTGTCACATACTGTCGTCAAACCGGAAGGAGTATCTGTGAGTTTTTATAACTCCAGTGCAGCTTTACTTTGCAACACCATTAGCTCTTTCTGCTGTTCAAAAGTTAGCCCCACACCCTGGCCAGGTGGAGCTGAATTGTTAACAAGATGTGTTGGGTGGATTTGTAGAGCATATTGACCTGGCCTGAAACTCCTCTTCGACAGTACTAGCCGGCTCTGCTTTTGCAAGGATAATGTCCAACTCCACTAACCGTGCCTTTAACGTGACCTTAATACTCTCAGACTTAAGGCGTTTATCAGGAATCTCTACCCCATAACGCTCCGCAATATTTAGCAACTGATCCTTAGTGAAGCAGTTTAACAGCTCCTCAGATGGAGTCTGGTAAAGAATCATCTACAGAGGCCATAGCTTCACCAAATTGATTTAGGCAATAGTCAATGATAACCTGGAGGCTAATTAGCAGGATACTTGCCACGCTCACCCTGCAACTGAGCACACTAGACCAGGAAAAAGATTATTATGTACCTAACCCCCTGGTGCAAACACGAAAGAAACAGTTCAATTACAGAAGTGGACAGGGCTGGACTGGGACCAAAAATAGGCCCTGGCATTTTTGGCCCAGACCGGCCCACCATAATCGGTCGGACACCACCCACCAGTACACCATCCTTGTGGTCCCCTTAAATATGCGTACCTACTGTACTATTCCCCCAAACCACTACAAAGCTGGGTAGTAAGTGCCATGGACAAGTGTACTCACTCGCTCTTGGCTGAATCTTGTTTTGGATGGTGATGTAAAAACACCTGCATCATAGCAGGCTCAGGATGGGAAAAGTAGTCTATAGCCTGTTCATCACTGTCTTTGATTGATTGATTGATTGAAAACTTTAATGAACAGATTGCAGAATGGGTACAGTACAGCTCAATACACACAATTGTTAAGGGGATGCAGACCAGAGAGACTTTCGTCTTGTTTACATCAGGGTCCCCCATTTTCAATTCATAATTAATTGAAATTGAATTGCTCTCTCCTCCACAACCTGGCTTGACTAGACATAAGGAGAGAGAGAGATGATTACAATGAACTGGTACATTCAGGTCCGGAATTGTTGGAATTCCCTGACAAAGATGTGCAAAAAGCTGTACAATTTAAACAATACCATACTGGTAATGAGCAAATAGTTGTTTATTCAATTAATGCATGGAGCTGTTCCATCTTGTTTAATTTGATACCAACTACTCAGTTCATACAGATTTCAAGTATTCAAATATCAATGATGAATATTGCATAAGGTTTGCAGTTAATAGATCACCTTTTTGTTTTATATTCATGTTCAGAGAGGAGTAATAGTTATATCTTTGTAGATTTATATGGCAATTAAATCAACGGTGTGCTTGTTTGTTTGGGGAGTTTGACCTACAGTTAATGTGCCTATCACGTGAAGGTGCATGCTCAATGGACAGCACAAAAACAATTTGTGTAGGTGGAGACTAGAACTACCACAGATGGTAATAAGTTATAAGAGTAAGTAATCCATACCATATATATCCTAATAGTTACCTTATTACCATACTTGAATGAAAATAAACTTTGCTGCCTGTTGTGAATGTCTTTTTCCCAGTGTAGGCTAATACATAAGTATCTAGTATCTAGATATCATGCAATTTTTCTGCACCCCCCTTACGCTTCTTCTGTTTATAAATTATTTTCGCTCTGAGCGGCATCTGTTCTTACGAGAAAAATCTGAGAGAGAAGGGGGGGGCTTAGTAAGAGATGTGATTGGGCCAGCTTGATGGGCCGCTGTCCCAGCCTAGTGGTGGGGGGGTGCTTAGTAAGAGATGTGATTGGGCCAGACCAGTGTCAGTCAGTACCAATGGGCCGCTGTCCCAGCCTCGTAGTGAGCCGGTCGTTGACCAAACCTTTTTATAAACAAATTTTTTAAATGTGTTTTGTTTTTATAAATCTAATATTTCTTTATCAAATTATAACGGCCCAAAGATGCGTCGGCCCACCGGGAATATGCCCGTTATGCTAGATGGCCAGTCCAGGCCTGGAAGTGGAGCTTCCCCCCCTGGCTACTTTCCTAAACAATAAGCTAACTTAACCCTAGTCTTCATGAGAGAAATATACATACGGTGGGGAGAGAATATATAATCAAATCAAATTTATTTGTAAGGCCCGACAACACACGTTAATGTCCCCATGGGCCGGACACATCTTCTTTAAACAAGTCAAGAAGAAACATAACAACATACGTCACATCTTTTCACCTGCCAGCGAGGACTCTCGCATGTAACGCATGTGAGGTTCACACTACCCCCGCCACTTCCTGTCTCTGCTGTGCAGGCATCCCCCAACCGACCTGTAGGAGTCGCTGTCCACAACGTCTAAACCACCACCCATCGACTTCCACCCGCTGGCTCTGCCAATTGAGCCAGTATGACGGAGAACACATTTCTTATACCTCTCCAGGGAATAAATGTTTAGCTCCAATTTACCAACTATCCCCCATTGTACACACCGGGAGATAAGCAAAGCACCCACCAATCCCAATCCAATGTCCCAGCAGCAAACAGAGCAAGGTGTCTCTGACATGAACTGTAGTCGGAGAACAACAAAGTCCTCTCTCCACCAAAAGAAAAACAACCAAACAAAATTATCTTCACAACCATAACATTACAAAATGTACAATCAAAAGAGGGCCAAGCCAACCAATCTTAAAGCCAATTTTAAATATATAACCAATTTAACATTTCAATTTCCAATTTGCACCTGAATCTCCCCCAATTTAAGACATATGCAATTAATTTCAGCCAACAAGTTGTTTCCAGGTTACTTACCACACTGGAAAACAGTCCACCATAGATTCACTCCCACTTAGGGCCTAATGCAGAGAGTGAAGAATATGAACCAAAATGCTGACTTTTTTTAGAAACAATTCTAGGGTCTTAAAAATGTTTTCTTGGAACGAGCCCCCACTTGTTACAAGCTGGCTCAAGATCCCAACAAGAAAGGGGAGACGCACAATTTAATAAATAACTAAATAATTTATTTACTAATTATCAGCCAATATGAATGAGTATCAGTGTGTAAGCAGTGTGTGGATGAGAGTGTATGTGCAGCATGAATGTTGTAAGTGTAAAACCAAAGGAAAACTATTAACCAAACAAAGTAACAAAAAGGTGGAGATAGAGGGAGAGAGACTACAGGAAGCCTCCCTCTATATCAGACTGGGACACCGACCCAGGTGTGCCCCAATTAGCCTGATGACCCTCTCCCAGCTCTGCTCTGCCAGCTCCACCCACCAATCCTGTGAAACAGGGACACAGAGCAGAGCAAGCAAACAACCATGTGGGGGAGGGTCATCACACCTGTCACTGACTCAAGCCATGTCCCCACGTATCTGGATCTTTTGCCAAACGGATATTCTCAGGCTCCGTTTAAAAAGAAATCCTCGTCCACACGACAGTGTAAAAAAATTAAAACCTGATCCAGACGCAAACACATAAACGCATATAAATTGCTCCAACAAGCATGCGGGCCAGTAGGTGGCGATAATCGATATCTCAAATACCATACGAGCGGTAACCTCGTTCCCAGCTTTATCTCAAGAATATGAGCGGTCAGGACGATTGAGAAACGATAGGAATTGTCCATTGGTTCCCCCAGCCCACGTGACTATTCCTAGCACTTCCATTGACGTTATTGACATACATACAGAGTAGATAATAAATAGATAGATATAGCGGTGGATTAGATGCAGTCCAGAGGAAACAACCAATCTAGATATGTCACGATTCAATGCTTTACTTCTGCGCACTGGGCGACGGAGAGATACAATGTCAATGTTGAGATCACAATCTCCGGATTCTGAAACTAAATATGGCGAGTCCTTATCACAAACTATATATATACTAATTACAACAAGACATTCATTAATTGAATTGTACTGTTCACGTGTGGTGCCGACATCCTCAACTATCCGCAACATCAGAGAGCATCAGGTGCAGACCTCTTCTGTTGCACCGTCTATTAACTAAATTTAGAATGCAATTTGGCTTTTAACTGAAGCCGGGCGCAAAACTAGACATGTTTAGCAAAACATTAAATATCTTTGCAACAGTTTGTGATAATGCCTCGCCTTATTTTGTTTCGGAATCACGATATTGTGATCTCAACTCAACATTGACATTGTATGATATCTCTCGAGAAATAAGCGGACGAAAAAAACGTCACTCGCCACTTAAATAAATCAAAAGCGTGTATTTAACAACCTCAAAAACATTCGAAACACGGTTTATATTAACTTAATAAATAAACAAAAACGAAAAATCTACTTATGTAAACGAAAATGTCCAGTATAACTAAATAACAGATACATCCCTATTACACGCAAGCAGCGTCTGATGGCCGGCTCTGTCGGCACTGGAGTATACAGTAGCTGTTACATAGACATTTATGAATGATATACAAGATATACAAATATACAGTACTTGTTGTGAAGGGCCAGATTGAACCGAATATATATATTTATTATATATATTTAATTGTATTTGTATATTCTCTAATATTCCCTGATATCCCTTGTATATTCCTTGTACAATATGCATTGAATATCCATTCTAGCCTACTGAACATCCCATAATAGTCTCCATTCTACTATTGGTCGAGACCTTGGTGCCAGGCTGCCATACCCCCCAGACCCAGTTCAAACGTACCGCTCAACATGTACGAACAAGTCCTAGTTCCGCGTAGGAATCTGGCTACCGCACCACTAACGGTACTATTTGTTCATAGTGCGTATATATACTGCGCTACTAAAGTAGGACTTCCTTTTTTAGTCCAGTTTCTTACCCTCCAATAGAGTGACAGACGTAAAGCCTCCCCGCGACGCCACGTGTGGGAGTAAGGCCAAGTTCGGCCTACCATCGGTATTGAGACATCATGTATATTAATATTTGAATAGTCATATTTGGCACTATATCGTCGAGTTGGACGTAGTCTATTAAGCTAATAATAGTCTATTCATATGTAGTGCTTCGTGCGGTGAGAATACTATCGTAGTCAGTACCCCATCGTTTCGGGCAGAGAACTGGCTGCTTATCCAGGGTGGCCGACCCCATGTGAGGCTGCACCCGAGGAGCCCCAGAGCCGACGAGCGAGTGGACCTGCATACCGGATTATTCTACCGACGACAGCCCGCCTTCCCAGGCACGGATTATGCTTTGTATACAGTGATTATTCTATGGATAAAGACCAACACTGCCGTGTGTTGGAAACCCCCCCCCCGGAGAGGACGACAGGTGAGGAGACGCTCTACACGACGAGGTCGCTTCACGTCTCTCCATCGTGGACCGAAGGAAGCCGGCCCACAGAGAGTCCAACTGCTTTCATCTGTAGATCGAGGATCGCTGAGGCACCGAGCCGCACAACCGTGGGTTCTCCCAGGATACCCTCGGCCAGACGGATACAGCCAGACTCTACCCCCCCCCCCTTCTCCAGTTGTCTTACAAGCGACCGGAATTCCCCCCTAGTGTATCCAGTTCTATAATCATTAAAGTATCATTGCTATTATTCCTTAAATATTCCAGGTTGTATATTTACCGCCTGCGCCACCAGAGATTGGACGTTCTCTATTGATATACCAACGAATACTCATTTGCCATAAAAGTGCATCCTATTTCAAATCATAAATGTAATTAAGTGATTGCTCTACATACCTTTTGCTATGTATTAATTATTATTAAACGCAGACTTTCGACTTGGTACATTTGTGTTGGATCGTTTCATCTACGTGGGAGTGTTTACCATAATTATTTATGCCTAGTACTGGGTGGCCAGAGTCTAAAGTACAAGAGGTAGTGGTAGTAAGTATCATATCTAACAATACAGTCAGGGAATTGTACCCCTCAGTTACAATTGGTCCTTCGAGCCGGATGGTAATTAGTGTAATATTAATATAGTGTTATTAATATTGAAATGGCCTATGATGAACACTCCACGAAACGATCCTCCTAACCAACGCCCGCAGCGCGAACGACGGCTCCCTCAGTACTTAGAGGCTTACGCTGTCAGTCAACAACCTAGTCTTCTACTAACAGTAAACGCGGTAAAACTAGAAAGTAAAAGTATGTCTAACCCCAACGCCCAGACTACCCCGACCATAGAGGCCCCTACGGGTTCTAATGTAACTGACCAAGTTCACGGTGGGGACCAGTGGGAACCAGACATGACTTCACACCCCGCCAGTACTGAAGAAGTAGTCCCCGATGAGTCCCGGGAGGAATACAACGCGACCGAGAGAGAACTCGGCACGGAAGAAGACGGGGAGAGCACCGTGGAGATAGAGCTCCAAGGCTCCGCAAGGAGTACCCCGAGGGAAGGCTCCCCTATACAACCGCCTTCTCCCAGCGAGGCAGAGAGGACCCTACAGCAGGCCTTCCTCATCAGCCTGAACGCCGCTGCTGAACGCGACCGACTGCAGATCCAGCAGCGGAGCGAAGAAGAGCATATACGTCTAGAAATAAGACGCATTCAGAGGGAAGAGAATGTGGCCCGAGACCGAGCAGACAGCCAGCGAGCAGCTGCTGGTGCTCTACGGGACGCAGAGCGCGACAGACAGCAAGCGCAACTAATAGAACAGCTGATCAGACGGACAACACCCTCTCCCTCCGCCAGAGGCTCCAGGAACTCGTCTAGACACACCTCCAGGGCGGCATCCCCTAGCCGAGTAAACAACCCTGAACTTGACCAACAGACGAGGTCTATACCCCCCACAGACCACCTCCCCCCACCGGTCCAAGCGAGACCTAGCAACCGGGAAGGAGCAGCATATCCTGTGGAGAGGCTAAACCAGAGACTACAAGCACTGGATGACCTAACTGAAGACGAAGAGGAAGAGGAGGAGAACCACGCCCGACGACAGCACAGTACTCTACCGGACCAGGAGGTCCGGTACAGCCCAGGCTATACTCCCGCGGAGCTGCGCTACAGACCCCCGACTCTATACACGGGTGAGCACGACGCACGACCCGCACCGAGGAACAGCACCTGGACAAGCGGGCCATGGTACACTGCCGGTACCAGCCCATACCAAGGAGCGGGAGGAGACTCGCCTAGGAGGCCTCTCCCCCAACGCTCGCCGATGTATCCACAGTCAGCGTCATACATTGGCACGCCTATGGTACCCGACTTCACCCAAGAGAACCGGGCCTAGTATACAGAACTCCGCATGTGTCTGGAGACCATGTTGGTGGATGTATTGGATGAATGCCATAAATACGCCATCCTACTGAAGCACTTAAAGGTACCCCGCGCACATAATATAGCGCTCGCCTACGCGACTTCCACCACCCCATACACAGCAGCGCTGGTAGCATTGGACCAGAGGTATGGGCGCATATGGGATTACGTGATCCAGGAGATCCGACACATCGACCGCTTACCCCCAGCAATAGACAATCGAGCACTGGACGACCTGTCCATCAGAGTGCAGTCCCTGGTAGGGATGTTGGGAGCGCAGAGAGAGAAGGGGAGGCATGAACTTTACGCCAACTCAAATGTGGAAAGGATCTTGGAGAAGCTGCCGCCCGCTCGACAGGAGCGTTTTAGGCGGCAGAGAGACCACCGAGACCCGAATGGCCCCGAACCGAACCTCCTCGATCTAGCAGACTTCCTGGCGAGAGAAGTCAGCAGCCTGCGGCTAGATACATTCGGACGGAGCACCCCTGGCTCCAGAGAAGGAACCAGACGACTAAATGATGGAAGAAGATCGGTGACTGTGATGCACCAATCGGAGTCAGTACCGAGCAGCAGGAGCCACAGTACCCCCTCCAGAACGGAGAAGTGGAAGATAGTGTGCCCCTACTGTGAGAAAGAACACTGGCTAGCGCAATGTGACTCCTTCCCCAAGCTGAACGCGGAGGAAGCAAGTCAATGGATAAAGTCCAACAAGCGCTGTTTTCGCTGTGCGCGCTCACACATGGCAGCCGAATGCCGCTTAAAGAAAAGGTGCACCAAGTGCGATGGAGCCCATCTGGACATACTTCACGACAGTAACAGACGGCGCCCTTCACCCGCACCATCCAGCAGCAAAGCGAGCGTCATGTACATCGATCCCGCCAGCAGCAGTGGAGCCCGAGTACTCCTAAAAGTAGTGCGTGTGACACTAAGCTACCAGAATAAAGTCCTGGACACTTACGCCGTCCTCGATGACGGGTCAGAGAAGACCCTTCTGCTCGCCTCCGCTGCGGCCCAGCTAGGGCTGCAGGGAAGCGAAACCCAAATGACAATTCGGACAATAAGACGAGATTTGAAGACGATAAAGGGCGAGAATGTCTCATTCTCTATCGCAGCAAGCGGCCAGCCTGAGCGACGGTACCAGATTACAGACGCTTTCACCAGCCAAGAAATAGGACTGTCGCGGTACACATACCCCGTCGCCAAGCTGATGGAGAAATATGCACATCTGCGCAAGTTACCGATCCCGCTCATAGACAATGCTATGCCGACCCTGTTGATGGGCTCCGACCATGCAGACCTCATCGTCCCGATAGACCGGGTTCATACCGGACCCCGAGGCTGTCCTGCAGCAGTCGAGACCCGTTTGGGATGGACTCTCCAAGGCCCGCTCGCCAAATCTCTCAACCGAAGTACAGCCACTAGATGTCTCCACTCCCGAGTCACAGAGGGAGAAACCGCACTCCTGCAACACGTAGAGCGGTTATGGACCTTGGAACAAATGCCCTTTAAGAACGGAAAGAAAGACATTCGCTCTAAAGATGACATTTACGCCATTCACCTCCTCGAGACAGGGACCAAGAGAGTCCCGGTCAACGGCGTGTTGAGATACGCCACGCCACTCCTGCGGTGAGAAGGAATGCCTACTTTCCACGCCAAGACAGACGCTACAGAACGGTACCTGCTGAACACGGAGCGGCGCTTAGCCAAGAACCCCGCCCAAGAGAGTGTATACCGCGCTGAGATTGAGAAGCTCATCACAGCGGGACACGTCACAAAGATGGACATTAAAGAGGCTGACCAGACCACTGAATCGTGGTACGTGCCTCACCACAAGGTCCATCACAACGGTAAAGACCGCATAGTATTTAACTGCAGCTACCAGATCGGATCCCAAAATCTGAATAAAGAGTTACTGCCCGGTCCCACACTCGGCCCCTCCCTACTCGGCGTTCTACTCCGCTTCCGCCAGGAAAAGGTGGCCATCAGCGGGGACATTAAAGGAATGTTCCTGCAGGTGAGATTAGTAGAGGAGGACAAGCCCCTGTTACGGTTCCTATGGAGAGAGAAGCCAGGAGATGAGCACCCAGCCATCTACCAATGGGAAGTCCTCCCCTTCGGAACGACGTGCAGCCCCTGCTGTGCTACATTTGCACTACAGAAACATGTAGCAGAGGACCCAGCAGCGGACGAAGAGGTCCGACACAGCGTAAAGAACAGCTTCTACGTAGACAACTGTCTACAAAGCCTTTCAACCCAGGAAGAAGCCGAGGCTCTCCTGATTAAACTCTGCGCCTCATTGATCAAACGCGGCTATATGACCCGCTAGGATGTATTCTACCGTACACCACCAGGGCAAAAATGATTGTACGAGCATTGTGGGACAAGGACCAGGGCTGGGACGACCCCATTCCCGCACATCTTGCATCCACCTGGAGAGAGTGGGAGATGGAGCTCCACTCACTCCCAGGCGTTAATATGCGCCGAAGCTACTTCCCACCCACGGTGAGGCCAGAGACATGTAAAATGGACTTACACGTCTTCAGTGACGCCTCAGAGGTCGCATACGGATCAGTAGCCTACTTGCGGGCCCAAGAAGAGGGGGGAGAGATCTACACAGCATTTGTCCTCGCCCGCTCGAGAATAGCCCCACGCAAGCAACAATCTATCCCACGCCTAGAGCTCTGCGCAGCCCTAGCCGGAGCGCACCTAGCCACGCTCATCCAACGTGAGCTCACCATACCGGTGTCTAGAACAATCCTGTGGTCAGATTCCACGACAGTACTCGCCTGGATCAAATCGGACTCATGCAAGTACAAAGTCTTCGTGGGAGTCAGAGTCACCGAGATTCAAGACTTAACCGAAGAGTTAACCGGAGAAACAGAGTGGCGCTACGTTGATACAAAACAGAACCCAGCTGACGTCATCACCCGGGGAATGCCCCTAGATGACCTCACCCGTCGCAATGTCTACAGTGACGGCCCAGCATTCCTAAAGCTCCCGGAAGGAGAGTGGCCCACGCCTATCCCGAGGGAAGCCAGTCAGGAGGAGGCTGAGAATAAGAAGCCTGTGTTCTGTGGATTGAGCACTGTTATCTCCGCAGACCCCAACATAGATGATTGCACTACCATAGAGAGCGCACAACAAAGGACATTCCTACTGCACTACCTACCGTCTCTACAGACCCGCCAGAAGTGGGTAAAGGAGAGAGACAATTTGACAGAAGGAACAGTCGTCATGATTATTGATCAATCACTGCCCAGAGCTATGTGGCCGGCCGGCCGCGTAAGCAAAGTGATCACCGGTGCCGACGGCAAGATCCGAGCAGCTGAAGTGCTTGTCCAGGGTCGCACTTACACCCGTCCCGTGGCGAGGCTCATAGAACTGCCCCGACTCCCAGACACAATCGATGATGACCATGACCCTATAACCCTATGACTTTGTGAAGTTGACTGACCCCTACAGCAAACCCTTATGTGTAAATAGACAACGCGATTAATCTGTCTCTGCTTAACTGATTAGGTCTGGGACCAATCAGGGGGTGGCTGTTGTGAAGGGCCAGATTGAACCGAATATATATATTTATTATATATATATATTTAATTGTATTTGTATATTCTCTAATATTCCCTGATATCCCTTGTATATTCCTTGTACAATATGCATTGAATATCCATTCTAGCCTACTGAACATCCCATAATAGTCTCCATTCTACTATTGGTCGAGACCTTGGTGCCAGGCTGCCATACCCCCCAGACCCAGTTCAAACGTACCGCTCAACATGTACGAACAAGTCCTAGTTCCGCGTAGGAATCTGGCTACCGCACCACTAACGGTACTATTTGTTCATAGTGCGTATATATACTGCGCTACTAAAGTAGGACTTCCTTTTTTAGTCCAGTTTCTTACCCTCCAATAGAGTGACAGACGTAAAGCCTTCCCGCGACGCCACGTGTGGGAGTAAGGCCAAGTTCGGCCTACCATCGGTATTGAGACATCGTGTATATTAATATTTGAATAGTCATATTTGGCACTATATCGTCGAGTTGGACGTAGTCTATTAAGCTAATAATAGTCTATTCATATGTAGTGCTTCGTGCGGTGAGAATACTATTGTAGTCAGTACCCCATCGTTTCGGGCAGAGAACTGGCTGCTTATCCAGGGTGGCCGACCCCATGTGAGGCTGCACCCGAGGAGCCCCAGAGCCGACGAGCGAGTGGACCTGCATACCGGATTATTCTACCGACGACAGCCCGCCTTCCCAGGCACGGATTATGCTTTGTATACAGTGATTATTCTATGGATAAAGACCAACACTGCCGTGTGTTGGAAACCCCCCCCCCGGAGAGGACGACAGGTGAGGAGACGCTCTACACGACGAGGTCGCTTCACGTCTCTCCATCGTGGACCGAAGGAAGCCGGCCCACAGAGAGTCCAACTGCTTTCATCTGTGGATCGAGGATCGCTGAGGCACCGAGCCGCACAACCGTGGGTTCTCCCAGGATACCCTCGGCCAGACGGATACAGCCAGACTCTACCCCCCCCCCCCCCTTCTCCAGTTGTCTTACAAGCGACCGGAATTCCCCCCTAGTGTATCCAGTTCTATAATCATTAAAGTATCATTGCTATTATTCCTTAAATATTCCAGGTTGTATATTTACCGCCTGCGCCACCAGAGATTGGACGTTCTCTATTGATATACCAACGAATACTCATTTGCCATAAAAGTGCATCCTATTTCAAATCATAAATGTAATTAAGTGATTGCTCTACATACCTTTTGCTATGTATTAATTATTATTAAACGCAGACTTTCGACTTGGTACATTTGTGTTGGATCGTTTCATCTACGTGGGAGTGTTTACCATAATTATTTATGCCTAGTACTGGGTGGCCAGATTCTAAAGTACAAGAGGTAGTGGTAGTAAGTATCATATCTAACAATACAGTCAGGGAATTGTACCCCTCAGTTACAGTACTGCTTAAGAGGCAGAGATCAATAAGAGAAAATATATACATTCGAGGGGGAAGAAACTACATGCTATTTCTGTCTGTCATTTCAGCACCAGGCGCTGTCCATCTTATTACCTCCATGCGCTTCAAGGCTACGGGTGCCTATTGTATTGCCATAGATAGAACAACAGTCTGAGCATGCGTAGTGAGCTGTGGCGTCATCGTTTATCTAGACTATGCGTTTACCGTTTACAGTGGCTACACGGATCCACTGAACGGATATTTTGGAAAATCTTCACTTTAAAATGCGTTTAAGAAAATCTCCGTTTATGTTTCTGAAAACACCCTTTACATGTGGATGAAAGGCCCAATCGTGGAATAAAATGTGCGTTTGGCAAAAGATCCAGATACGTGGGGACATGGCCTCAGTTAGCCCAGAGCCAAGGCTCTGAGTTAGCCATAGGTTCATTCAAGTGTGGCCCATGATGAGTTAGTACATTTAGGTGTAAAACCTTTTTTTATGTAAGTGTAAAAATGCATATAATATATTTATGTATTGTATATAAGTAATATATTTACATATTGTATCTGCAAAAGATCCGGTAGCTGCAAAAAGCTTAGTTCTGTATCATAGTCGGTTCCGCTCGGCGTCACTCATGCACTGTCCTCGCACACGTGCACGCGCACTGAATAAAGACCACAATGTACCTTTAATCTGTACCTCTCTTCCTTTCTCGCTTTCACCACAAGGAAGTGCCTCGGTAGATCCCCACTTGACGTGATGTGATGGTAGGAGAAGAGTTGGAAAACGAGATACGTTGACATATCTTTATTTTCTCTCTCACTATATTCGAGAAAATACAGCGATATTGTTTTCGTACCATCTACAGTCTGGAAGATGATGATCATTCTAAAAATCCTCCACCGGTTTTCGTATTGGGAGTTTGCGCCGCTACATGCTTTCCAACTGCAGTCCTTGCTGTGTGCTGGTTGCGGTAAAGGCACAGCTGGACTGTAGGATGCGCCGCTGTTGTGAGAAGCGGTGGGTTCCAGGTTTGGTGAGTTATGTTTTTGCTGGCGAGCTCCACTTGTCTGTTAGTGCTATGGGGGCTAGTTGACAATGTTTATGAAAACCGGCCCCAGACTAGGGTCTTTTGTTCAGCCTCTTAGGCGACGGCGGAATACCTTGGTCTGAAGCCCATTATAATTAACTAGTGGGCCACGACCAATAACACTGGTGATCCCTGTGTTTTCTGGACGAGTGGTTGTTTCTCTGTCACCGTGAGGCCCCTTCTTTCATAATACAAATGAGAGTATTCCCTCACGAGGAAATATGGGCATGGATGTTCGTTAGCGGAAGATCTGTGTTCAAGTCAGCTACAGGCCAGTTGGGTATTGTGCTGGCTCCGTCGGGTGTTGGTAAAATCACTGTTGTAAAACTGTGTTAACATCTTGTTTCTCTTCTCTCTTAAACAGTGAGGAGGTTTTCAGAACGGCCGCCTGTCTGAGTGATTGTTATATCATTGTGTACAAGTTCAGGTGATAGCTGCTTAGCTTACGTGCTAGTGGTGGCCTACTGTTAGCCAGTCAGCTGTTAGCTGCGGCGCTACCCTGTTGTGATCACTAGGCTAGGAAACGTTAGCTTGCGTGCTAGTTATGGCCTACCTAGGCTAGGCTAGGAAACGTTAGCTTGCTGCTATCGGCCGAGTGCGGCCGTTAGCTTAATGCTACACTGTTGAACGTGCTTTGATTATAACATGTTTTAAACACTCTTGACTACGACGTCATCTTTGACAGAGGATGTTCGTCAAACCTGCCCTGAGCCAGGACGGCAAGGACTGCGTCAACAAGGGGGACCGTAGCGACGGGATGGAGCGGCGACGCTGCCCAGATCGACAACACAGAATGGCTGTGTTTACTACGGTGCCTTGTTGGAGGCTGCAGTTTCGCTTGATCTGCGCTCAAGGTAGGCAAGGTCTGACCAGACCTTGAGCACGTCTTCTTGCTTTCCCTTCTAAATGTTTTGTAAATAACGATGTTTTCCAAAACGAGTGTTGCTGCACTACATTTAGGATACGATGCGAGTTATGTGTGAATTGTCTTGTCACTGGTATTTAGCTTCTCCATGCAAATCGGGTTGTTTGTTACAGATGTGAAAATGATCTGGTTTGTTGTGTTGAGAAACATCATGTGTGTTTATGTACTGTGTACTCACAACTAAGGGGGTTCAACTAACCTATAAAGCTATGCTTAGTGACATATGAGTATAGAATGTCTCAGCCTGTAATGACAATGAACAGTGTGTTCACATATTAACAGGTTTACCTGTTCAACTGGCCGTATTAAGGGTAAAGTAGGAGGGTTGTGTTTTCCCCCCGGTTCCCTGGGGACTTCTTCATCCTCCTCTCAGACATGTTGTTACACTACATTGTGTCACTGTGTGGTAGGGATACGATGTAACCCTTAGCTTGATTGCTGAGGTTGTGCTAAAACTGCTTGAGAAACTTTATTTTCCTAAAAGAAAAGATTGTTTGGTTGCTTTTCGTGTGCTTAGCAAGGCCTGTGGCCGATACTAATCGAGAATTATGTATTCTCTCATTATGAAAAACGGCGTTCCTCTGTAGAGTGTTTTTGCCATTTTTTGTAGGTGATGATGGGTTGTGTGTGTCATGTGACCTACAACTGGGTTGGGCTGGCCACAGAAGCACATGTGTAAGTTTGGTACCGGGGCTCTTGGAGAGCCCTCTCTATTCTGTGTTTTTTCCTTAGTAAAAATCAGATAGCAGGTTAGCACATGCGCTGTGTGAAGCTGTTAGACGCTTCATGGAGCTGACTATGACTGTGTCATACTCTCTTTTTGTCATTACATCGTATCATGGGTGTGGGGTCGTAAAGGGGTGAACTGGTAACCTTTCCTCCCCCTTTTTTCTGTTGGTCAGGGGTAAACTGACCAATTTATGCAAATGACATGTCATCAGCTTGTGACTGCAACTTGTTCCTGTTTGCGGACGACTCAGCCCTGCTGGTCTCTGACAAGAACAAGTTACAGGTTGAAAAAACCCTCAGCTCGGAACTAGGCAGAATCTGCATATGGCTCGCTGATAACAAACTATCATTACACATGGGCAAAACAGAGTCCATTCTCTTCGGTTCAAATAACAAACTCAGCAAGACCGACGGCTTCTCAGTTACAGTGGGTGACAATATTGTCACAAGGAAAGATGAAATTACCTACCTGGGTTCCATCCTAGAGGCTAATCTCTCCTGTGACAAAATGGCATCCAATGTAATAAAAAAAGTCAACCAACGAACTCGATTCTTGTACTGGATCTCCTCTCTGGTAAACAAGAACACCCTGAAGACTCTGGCAGGAGCACTCATTCAGGGGTACTACGACTATGCTTGCACCTCATGGTACCAAAGCACCTCAAAGGCGCTAAAAACAAAATTACAAACATCTCAAAACAAACTGGTCAGACTACTGCTTGACCTTACTCCTAGAACCCACCTCACCCCTGCCCACTTTGACAACCTAGGATGGCTTAGAGTAGACGACAGAGTACAACAACTTGCAATGGGCCTGGTCTACAAGATACACTACACGACCAAGGTACCCATGTACATGTCAAAATACTTCCCAAAGGTCAGTGAATACCACGATCACAACACCAGAGGGAGCTCCACAAATCATGTTAAACCCAGATTCGGCTCAAATAAGGGACTAAACACGTTTCGCAATTATGCCACATCAATGTGGAACGCCCTACCCAAAGCTGTAAAGGAATGTGGATCACTACCCACTTTCAAAACCTCTCTCAAGGGACACCTACGGGAGACTGCAATTCAACACTGGCCCCTGTAAATATCCTAACCCAACCCCCTCCAATGTACAGTCATTTACCTAGTATGGTTTTGTCAATAGTTCAATGTACAATTGTGTTTGTTTGTACAGTGTCTCCTCCCCCCCCCCCTCAATGTACAGTGTTACTTGTTTATACAGTGTGCCCCCCGCCCCCCCCCCCAACCACCTCCAATGTAAATTACCCAGTATGGTTGTCAATATCCCAATGTACCCAACCCCCCCCACCCAACCTCCTCCAATGTACAGTTTCTACGTCAAATGTATATACTCCCTTTTCTTGACTCCTTCTGTATCACAAACAGTACTGTATTTGCAAATCTGGTATGTCATAAATGTATAGATGTAGCAGTACTGACTATCTGTATGTCATGTATGTCATATATGTCTATATGAATTGAAAATGGGGGACCCTGATGGAAACAAGACAAACGTCTTTCTCAGGTCTGCATCCCCTTAACAATTGTATGTATTGAGCCGTACTGTATTGTACCCATTCTGCAATCTGTTAAATAAAGTTTTCATTCATTCATTCAAACCCACCTGTCCTTCAAGGTTCCTGTCACGTTGCGGTTCGGCACGTTACAGGGTGAAGGGGGGGGGGGGGGGGGGGGAGTTTCCTGGTCCCACGCCCTGGAATATTGGGCGTGTGCACAGCAGAAATTCCCCCGCCATAGAGTACGTCACTGTGCGCGTCTCTGTTGGTAGGACTTCCGTGTGCTGTTCAGGTCCATATGATGGATCTGTTTAAAACGGGGGGTGGTCAGGGCTCCTCCTCACGAAGCTCCTATTCGGGCCTTCTGTGAGTTGGGACTCTCCTTCCATGTGAGGGAGCCTCCTCAGAGTACAGAGCCTCCTCCTCAGATTGATAAGGTGAGTGGAACCTCAAGAAGGAGTCCTACTCTATTGTGTGTGTATTCGATTCAATTCGATTATTGAGTGTGTATGGGTTCAGTGACCCCTCCCCGGAGAGCCCTAAAACCAAACTTTTACATGGCTCAAGGTGCAATATATTCTTTTCAATCTGTACAGCTCGCGTGGGAAGTCTCTCTGGGGATTTCCGTCTCCTCTATGGGAGGGTGGTGGAATGTAAAAATTTAAACAATTTTTACCCCCGGCCGTGTAGACTGGGATACATACTGTTGGTGCTTCCTTCTTTTCTTTTAAAAAGAGTTGGAGTTAGGAAGTATCACACCCCTCTTGTCGTTCCCCTGGGCGCCTTGGGGATTCAATGACAGGTCTAAATAGCCTGTTCATTGATGTGGTTGTGTCCCGACGCAGGCATAGTGCTAGCTCGGGGTGTTCTGTAATCAGGCGACTGACTGGCACGCCTTGGTTGCTTGGGGTTAAAACGGCGTTTTTATAAAGCAACTGGGATGGAGGTTTTTCCTCTTCCGACGACCTGTTTTGGTTGTCGACGGATTCTTGTTCATATCTGGGGGATGATGACGGAATGGATATGAACATATGTAGAGGGGTCTCACGCCCTGGGGGTGGGCCACCGGGCGCGGTTCGCCCCGAACGTCTGGGTGGCGCCTTCTTTTCATGTTTAAGATCAACACGCATATCTGCCCCTTCTCCTGGAGTAGGCATGTCGGCGTGGTTAGGGCACGGGACTGGTTCTGGTCACGCTGGTCCGGATCAGTTGAACCCGTTGTCCGCCGGGGATGCAGATCTGCTGTTCTGGTACCCTGAGGGACTTGGGCTTTTTTCAGGGGGAAAAATGCCAGGTCGGTCCGGGTGTCACAGGGTTAAGCGCTATAGAGACCCTGGTTGGGTAAATTTTTTACTCAGCACTGTCGTAATGGCTTACGGCCATGCCAACCTGTACACGCTCGATCTCGTCAGATCTCGGCCGCTACACAGGTTGGTCCTGGTTAGTACTTGGTTGGGAGACCGCCTGGGAATACCAAGTACGGTGTGCTTGGGGCTGGTTCTCCATTCTTTTTTGCACCTCTCTCACGCATGGCGAAGAGGGGCCTGTTGGGGTGGTCTTTGACCTCCTCTGGTGACCCTGTGCTTCCCGTATCGCCGGGCCCGGTCCGAAGTAATGTTTCGTCGACCCGTAGGCCTGGGTTAACCCTTTTTTGAAAACTGAAACACTTGTACTGCGGTATAGCCGGTGTATACCTGCAGGTGTGTTTTGGAATTTTTTCTTGGGGGGTTATAGGAACAACCACCGCATTGGGTAACATCAAGGTGGTTGATTCCCTGGTGTGTTGGAGCAGTGTCAACTCCAGGGTTCACCGGTTGAGGGTGCCCCTGCACGTTCATGACGTCTGCCAATCGTGTCAGCCTTCTCTGCCTCAACCCCTCTGGGTGGGTTTTTTTTAAATGGAGGCTTGGTCATGCAACAACGCCAGCATACGCCCCTTCCGCCGGGGCGGCTATGTTCAGCTGTCCCCTCTGGCGCTGTCCCCTCTCCAGGCTAGGGTTAACAGCCTGTTGCCTGGTTTTTCCCCGGTGCGCTGCCTGCTTCCGTTGGTTAACCTTTTTTGTGTGCTTACGGCCATGCTGACTGCCTGTTCTGCAGGGTCAGTGTGCCAGGCGGTGTACTATTGGGGGGACAGGGCCCGCTCGGCTGAGGGGCCTTTGTCCGAATATGCTGGCGATGTGGGGGGCGGGGTCACTAAGTGCCCACCTGGTGGGGTCTTGATGCTGGCATCATGGACTTCTCCGGGCCCCCATTCCAGGGGGTCCAGTCCCTTTGGTGGGTCTGGGCCTTCCTTCGCGCTCCGCTGCTACGGCCTTGCCACGGGGTTGGGTTTGCCCTTGACCCCGTGATTCTGGGGGCAGTAACGAGGTTGTTCCCTCCGTTCGTTCCCGGGTGGCATGCGGGTTGTGCGTGTGTGTAGTCGTGGGGTCAGGCCACGGTCTGCTCACCCTGTGCGTTGAGTTGCTTGAGTGCCTCTTCGCACGGTCGGGTCCGTCGCCCTCCCGGGAAACCTCCTATAGGGGGGGTGCCCTCCATTAGGGAGGGTCGGGGGGGCTCGGCCCTCCCTGTTCTGATGGTTGTGGGGGGCCTTCAGCGGGGTGTATTTGTCGGCCGGTGGCTCCGCTCGGCCTCCCTATGTGCATGAGTGACGCCGAGCGGAACCGACTATGATACAGAACGTTGGGTTATGACTATAACCAAATTCTGTTAATAGTGGTGACGCTCGGCGTCCGACGCCGCTGCAGCCCTTGATCTCACCTTGTGGTGAAAGCTTGGGAAGGAGGAGAGCAGGTGACCACACACCTGCTTATGTAGGTGAGCTGATAAGGGTGTGGTCAGACAAATATTGGGATTAAAGGTACATTGTGGTCTTTATTCAGTGCGCGTGCACGTGTGCGAGGACAGTGCATGAGTGACGCCGAGCGTCACCACTATTAAAAGAACTTGGTTATAGTCATAACCTAACGTTAACTGTTAATATGTGCATGCTGTGGTTTAATAATAACACAATAGGGTAAAGTGAGTGACTCAATAAGCAATGCTATTATGGACTTATAATAAACTCATACAGCTTTTTATTAACCTTCTTAAGCAGTCTATAAATTGTTAACAAGTTTCTTATACAGTAAGTGCTTGTTACGTACCCCAGTAGGGAGACGCAACACAAGGCCACAGACAGGGTAGGTGAGGGTGCAGTGACACAAAACCATGAAACAATTTGCAAAATAATAGTATTTATTTTTATAAACACAGATCAAGGAGGACTACCAGTGGCACCAAATGAAATATCAAAATGAAATGAAAACCCACCCCCCCTTACAGGCGCGGACGCCCAAAAGTACAGGTGGCGGTGCTCACTTCTAAGGCTGGTGTCTTTAACAGCAGGTCACCTACGTGATGCAAAAATGTAGACCCCAGGGTATCTTCCTGTCCTCAATGTCCCTGTGTGCGAAAACAAAATAAAGACAATCACCATAGGCTGGGTGAACAGGGAATAAACAAATATCCAACGGTTAAGGTTAACAGAAATGTGCAACAGTAAGGAACACAAAAGATACTATGCTATAGTATAGACAACCAGAGCTTTGACCAGCTCTCACACAATACCAGCTCACACATAGCTTTGATTAGCTCTCACACAAAACCAGCTCACACAGAGCTTTGACTAGCTCTCACACAAAACTACCTAAGAGCCTCAGCTCTATACCAAAACACACAAAGAGCCACAGCTCTATAGCAAACGACAGAGAGAGCTCTGCCACAAAGACACAGAATATAGTTACCACAACCAATGAACCAGAGAGCTAACTAACACTCCACAAAATGGGATATATAAAGGGAGAGTGGATGTTGATTGCAGATCAGCTTCACCTGCCGTTGCACTGGGGTGAGTTGCTGATTGACCAGCTGGCTGCTGGTGCTGCAACTGGGAGACACCTGAGAATGGGATATGTTACACAGGAGGGAGACAAAAACAGAACAACCAAAACATGCCTATATACACACACACACACAACAGATAACATACATTACTCCCTCTATATACATACATAAGGACAGGGTCCGTAACAGTACTTATAATGTCTTATTATCTAACAATAAGACAACAACAACAATTTATGATGATATGATATTATTAACACTTAATAATGAATAAGGACTTATGAGGGCCTTATTACCTATTAACTAAAGCTTATTATTACAAGGACCTTAATATAAAGTGTTACCTATATTTTGTATTCATGTTTACTAATGTACTAGTGAAATAAAATGTCCATGGTCAAATGAATAATTATTGATATAATTCTTCCACTTTCTGCATTTTTGTATTTGTGGACAACACTTTATTTCGGTAGTCCATTGTAGAGTATCTACATCTCATCAGTAGTGTGTCAGTGGGTAGACTTTCAACGATCTTTAGACTGTTAACAGCATAGTTTCAACAATGTATTTTTGTAGGTTGTGGGAACGGTTGAGGTTCAGGTTTAGACACAACTTTTTAGGTGAAAATTATGACTAGTTATGGCTTTGCAGCTTGGCCAACTAGTGACAACACTCTTTTGACAAGTTACTATTGATAATATGTAGAGTCTATGTTGATTTTTATTTTTTTATTTTTTTTAACAAATGTTTTTTATTTTCCCTTTTTTAACATAAAACTAGACAAACAATACAGTAACAGTAAAAATCTATGATAAATCACAGGACAATGACAGAAATAATAATAACAATAATGACAGTCCAGTAATTAAATCAAAATAAATGTAGATTAAAAGACGTAAAAATAATAAATACTTAAGCATTACATCACGCGCAGGAGTGGTTTGTGACCAATAAACCATGCCTAGGGGTGGTTGTTAGGCCCGAGGCGCAGCCGAGGGTCGTTAGACCCCCCTAGGCATGGTTTATTGGTCACAAATCACGACTACAAGTGGTGTAAAGCTTTTATACAACTGCCAGATTCATCCAACCTTATTTCTATACAATAAACACACATTAATCGAAGATTTATTGAAAAAACCATCCGCCAGAAAAAGTAGTTCCCACAACTACAAAAAAGACAAGTTGCCTCCATGTGGAAGCAGCTTGAAGTGCATCCAACCAAACTAACACATCCAACTGTGTATTATTGGAATGATTGAGAGAAGTTGCCTCAGGTGGAAGCAGCTTGAAGTGCATCCAACCAACTAACACATCCAACTGTGTATTATTGGAATGATTGATTGAAAATTTTATTACCAGATGCAGAATGGGTACAATACAGTATGGCTCAATACACACAATTGTTAAGGGAATGCAGACCTACTTTCCATAGAACTTCATTCTTAGATGCTTCTATATAAAGTAGGTAAAACAAATTAAAACGTTTTCTTTGCCCTATAGGAAAAAAACGTTTTCTTCGCCCTATTTTTTTATTTATTTCTTTTAGCCTAAACTTAACCAGTTGGAAACCAGGGGTACAGTAATAAAATTAGCAATCAACCAATCAATCAATTCAATAGACCATGCTCACTTAAAACAGCGCTGCTTCTCTCTCAGTCTGACTCCCCCGCTGTTGCAGACAGGAGTGTGTGTGTGTGTGTGTGTGTGTGTGCGTGTGTGTGTGTGTGTGTGTGTCACAGTGTGTGTGTGTGTGTGTGCGTGCGTGTGTGTGTGTATGTGTGTGTGTGTGTGTGTGTGTGTGTGTGTATGTGTGTGTGTGTGTTTGTGGGTACGCCAGCGTCGGACAGTGTGAGAGAGAACGCTGCAGTCAGTAGAAAGTAGGAAGGAAGAAATTTAAATCAATCAATTAATCTATCAATCAAACCGCGATTTTTCTTTTGTTCTAGATTGACTCAAGACCCATCAATTACATCATCCAACATTGTTTAAAGGACTAACACATTCCCCTTGACAGAATCGCTTCATATTTAGTCGTTATGGTGCTTTCAACATAACCATTTGTTGTCCGCGATCTTGTTTTCTCCCGGAGTGAGCCGGGGAGGGTTATGTGATTCGGTTGTGGGCGGGTCCTGAGCCCAGGACCGTGGATTGTTGCCAATAAAGACGTGTGAATGGCCAATCAGAATCGAGAAATTTGCATGCCGTTGTATAAAATACAATACAATACATGTGCTCTTGCTCGCTCTTCCTCACTCTTTCCTTCCCCTTCCCTCCCCCTCCACCCCCCCCTCAGGACCCCCTCTTGGACTATACATCCACTATACATCCACATGCCTGAATTTCCCCAAGGGGATCAATAAAGGAATATCTTATCTTATCTATTCCATTTAACATCAGAAATTACAAGTTCATATGCTTCCCTTTATCTTCTCCACCACAGCTAAGCAGATTGCTATGCTGGCTTCATTAACACCTAAAATTCATGCAGTAGATATCTCTAGATAAATCACATCGAGATAGGTAAGAACCCATACCTTCCGGCACATTTTATCTGGTTGAATCCAGCGTGACGCTATCAACTTTTTGGCAGCCGTAAGACCGGACAAAATTAGTCTCTTTACATGTACAGAGGTTGATAACTGAGAAACATCATTCAACAACAATACAGATGGCAGTATAGGTATGGTCAGAGATAAAAATTCTGATAATTGAGTGGTTACTTTTCCCCAGAATATCTTAACAGGAGGGCATTCCCAATACATATGCATAAATGTACCAAGAGCACCGTTTAAACACAAGGAGCATCGAGGGTCTTGTCTGAGCCCCATTAGGTGCAAACGTCTAGGAGTCAGGTAAGTCCTATGAACAAAATTAAGATGAATCTGTTGGTGATCCGGGTTGCGTGATGATAGCCGAACGTTTGCCCAGACTTCATCCCAATCAAAATCTACTTCCAAGTTTGGGATATCCTTCCTCCAAACCGAGTCTAGGGGAAGGACATCATATGAGGACGTAAGTAAGTGACGATAAAAGTCAGAGACGAAGCCTCTCGATATCTCCTTTTCATAAAAGAATTTGTAAAATCTGTGGTGCTCAAGTGGAATCTTTAATGGGACTCCGTGAGCCTTTAAAGCTGCTCTTAATTGTAGATAGAAATGAGTGGAGCTGGTGAGGTTAAATTTGTTAGATATATCTTGATAACTACAGAAACCATCGTCATCGAAGATATCCCCCAATGTATGTATGTCTTTCTTTTCCCATCTAGGAAATCTGATAGGTTGTTGTGCAATAAGGAGTCAATTGTTATTAAATAGGGGAGAATGACTGTGCCATTTATGGTGGTTTGTACACTTTTTCTGTGTGTCACGCCATATCCGGATCACATGTGTAATAAGAGGGCCAAATCTCAAGTTGCATTGCTTAATTGATAAGTTGGTGTACACTATATCCTGCAGTCTATGTGGTGCCACTATGTTCTCCTCTAATGGTCTCCAGGATACAGATGCTTGGGAATCAAACCAGGTGATCAGTGGTCTTAAAGAGAACGCTTTAAAATAATAGTTGAAGTCTGGAAATGCTTAACCCCCGTCGGCTTTATTTCTCTGTGCAGTGGATCTTTTTATTCATGGAGGTTTGTTGTTCCAAATGAATTTATATGCAGCGGAGTGTAATTTTTGCCAGTAACCAACGGGGGGGGGGGGGGGGGGGGTAATGGCAACATCGAGCTGAAGAAGTTAATTCTGGGTAAAACATCCATCTTAACTATTGATGCTCGGGCCTGTAATGAGTTTTTTAATTTTGACCACCTGCCGAAGTCATTTGTGATCCTATCTAGGAATCCGGAATAATTATACTTCACCGTTTGGCATATAGTGGGGAATATTTCAATTCCAAGACATCTAAAGTGTTCTACCATGGGTATATTTGCTGGGAGGATGGTAGCCTTCGCAGTCACATTGAGTGGAAGGAAGGCCGATTTTGGCCAGTTTATCCTAAATCCCGATAGACTGCCAAAATCATCTATTACTTTGAGAAGATGAGGTAGGTGGTAGGGTTTTGCATGAACAATAATACATCGTCCGCATATAAGCTAATGTGATGCTGAGTTCCCTTAATTGAGATCGGCGCTATGGACTGGGATTGTCTTATGTACTGTGCCAAAGGCTCTAGGGATAGAGCAAATAGTCCGGGACTAAGAGGACAACCCTGTCTAGACGAGTGCGACACAGGAAAGTGTGGGGAGCAGAATTTACCTGTTAAAATCATGGCCGATGGATCTGTATATAGTACTTTGATCATATTAATGAACCCCTCTCCTAACCCCATCCTTCCAAGTACTGTCCATAAATAAGACCATTCCAACCTGTCAAAGGCCTTCATCGCATCCAATAATACAGCTGTAGGAGGCGCGGCATCCTTGCTGGAATCTATCACATGCAGTAACCGTCTAATATTATCCGTGATCAGGCGGCCTCTTATGAAGCCTGTCTGATCAGGGTGAACTAAAGATGTCATATGTTTTTGAAGTCTGATGGTTAGTACCTTAGCGTACAGCTTGAGATCGGTTCCGAGGAGGCTTAAGGGTCTATAACTACCGCATTCGGTGGGGTCTTTATCTTTTTTAAGTAGGATATGAGTGCCATATTGACATCCCTGGAGAAGTTCCCCTCTTTGACTGAGTATAAAATCATATCAAGTAATAGTGGTCCAATTACATCCCAACATGAGAGGTACAGTTCGGGTGGAATGCCATCCCAGCCAGGGGCTTTACCAATATAGCCTCCCTAAGTTCCTCTAGTGTAATAGGTGCATCTAAATGTTTAGCGTCTTCCTTTGAAAGTTTAGGTAAGTTAATTTGATCAAGAAATGTATCCAGTTTATTATGATCGAAGACATGGGCGGCGGGTGTATAAGGCTGGGGCAGGCTGTGCCTTCCCAGACCAGTCGACACATTATTTTTATTTATTAAAAAAAAAAAAAAAAAAAATTGCCTTTATTTTTTTCCCCTGTGTACCTGTGTGTGTGTGGGGGGGCTGGGGTCCGTCAATGGATAGGTGTGGTGACACTTAACATTCCAGACGGCCTGAATACACTGAAGACTGGCAGGAGCACTCATTCAAGGGTACTATGACTATGCTTGCACCTCATGGTACCAAAGCACCTCAAAGGCACACTAAGGAGAATAGGCTGGTTTTCAACACATTTAAATTGTTCAGGAACACTGTCTTTTCATCTCAACCTGTTTTCTTATACAAACAAATTGTCAGATGCAGTCAGGTTCATTCTTATTTTACTAGGTCAGCTGATGATGGACAGATTATGTTACCACGTCCAAAATCAAATGCTTTAAAGAGGACTGTTGTTTATCGTGCCATCAATCATTGGAATAACTGCCCAATGAACAAAAGTAAATTGAATAGTAAAGTGTCTTTCAAATACCACCTGAGAATGCACTACTTAAATATGTGAGCAAAATATTCTGATTCTAATGATGTCTACAATGTTTTACTGTTTTTAGATTATCATTGTTAATTGTGATTGTCATATGTATCTCATGTTGTTATGTTTTGTGTTTTGTGTTGTCTTTCTGTGTGGACCCCAGGAAGACTAGCTCTGGGGTCGGCCGACCGTCAATAGGTGGACACTTAACATTCCAGACGGCCCTGCAGGCAGGAGCCCCCACCCACCCCCACTTCAAAACATGGTTAAAAAATAACTTGTCAACAACATCCCTGCAGAACTCTAACACCATATGCTTGCCTGTACCTAATATGTAGAATTATTGTTTGTTTGTACATTGTCTGTACATGTCTGATGTAAATATTTAGCATTTATATATAAATAATATATGTGGGCATACTGCAGAATTAGGCAGCCTGTGTGTGTGTGTGGGGGGGGGGGGGGGGGGTCGCCCCGACGGAGGTGTCAATGGGTAGGTGTGGTGACACAGTTGACATTCCAGACCGCATCCAGTACTGTCTGTACCAATCACATCGCACGCACCCGTTTGTATAAACATCTGAATTCGAATGCACTCGCCAGTTGGTTCCAGGTCACAGCACACAGCAACGGCTGCACAAATGCAAGATGGATATACGTAATTTTTTCAAGACAAAGGAGCAAGAAAAAGATAACAGTAATTCAGAAGATCGCATCCGTGAAGCCACAGCGAGCCCTGCCCCTGGGCATAACACCGTGACCCGATCACCTGAGGCTTC
Organism: Notolepis coatsorum; assembly: GCF_963971535.1. NCBI lineage: Eukaryota > Metazoa > Chordata > Actinopteri > Aulopiformes > Paralepididae > Notolepis > Notolepis coatsorum. The sequence goes on along the minus strand of NC_140178.1, from coordinate 52,441,176 downwards.
AGGTAATCCACCCCACACTGATTTGGGAGAAAAAAACACTGGCCCCTCTCAGCCAGTCCTGCCAGAATATCCTAAAACATATTTTGGGAAACAGAAACGTTCCTTTTCATCGAACTTCTTTAAAAGGTATACGTTTCTAGAGTACAGCAAAGAAGAAGATGCTGTGTTCTGTTTCGCCTGCCGCCATTTCCAGTGCAACAGTGCCAATAACGATCCTGCTTTTGTGAATGGTGTTTGCGACTGGAAAAACATTTCATTCAAATTACAGAAACACACAGAATGCTGTTCCCATCGGCAGTGTATGGAGCAATGGAGCAAAACCACTGGTTCCGGTTTTAGAAGAGATCATTGCTGCCTACGATGCCAAGACAAAACGTCGCATATTGCTGCATTAAGGTAAGACTGATTGATTGAAATCATATTGAATGCCTTAATTTGAACACATAATTTGCACTACAGTATATCTAACGAAAGGGGATAGGCTCGCTGTAGTCTAGTGTGTGTGTGTGTATAAATTCAGGACCATGGACAGTAATTAATTTATGTCACCGCTCCCCCCCCCCCCCCCCCCCATTCTCGCCCCATTACAGCAACACAGACGAAAGACGAGAAGAGAGACATCAGACTGGCGAAGAGAACGCGCAGCCCGTTACTGATTTAATTTGCAAATAAAATTTGCAATATTGACTGCAACTGCAACTACTGATATTATTAGTATTTCATAATAACCTACATGTCTGGTCTTAAAGGAAGGAGGAAAGTAAAAGTCACTTTAAGCAAGGAACAGATGTGGTTCATCTTGGAACGTTTATTTAGATAAGTATAATGACGGAGTTAAAATTATATATTGTATAATAGTGTATATAGGAACCAGTGCCGTCTCAGGAATTTAGCATGTCTATTTTTATCATGCACATTATGTCTTCTTAATACCGTTTTTATTTTATTATTGTATTTTGCACAATCGATGACCACCCGCATTTCACATGACATTTCCCTGAATAAACCTCTTGATTCTCTAATAAATGTCCTTGAATTTGAAACAAACCTTGTTGTGTTGTTATTATATATCCTTTCTAATACTATTGCAATTGTATAGTAGTTCATATTTCATGATCAGTGAACCGTTAATCATATTGGATGTCGCATTTATCTGCATTAAGGTAAGACAATGGTTAATATATTATTGGATGCCTTCATTTGAACACTTAATTTGCACTATATATAAATGAGTGGGGCTCGCTGTAGTATAGCCTAGTAGTGTGTGTGTGTATATGAAATCAGAACCCCTGGACAGTTTGCGACCAAAAATAAAAGGGGGCGTTCCTTTTAGAGCCTACCCTGCCCTAAAGCGCACGCGCCGTCTATGATCGAAGATCACTTCTGACTTGTACAGGTTGGAGTAAAACGTACAGAAAGTCTCGTTGATTTTTTTGGGGTCTGTAATAACAAGTCCCTGTTGGTCCTTAATGGCAGGGATATCAGCAAATTGTTCACTGGATCGTATCTTCATAACTAGTAGGTGACTAGGTTTAGAACCATGAAAGTAATAATGTTGTCTTGTTCTGCGTATTTGAAATTCAGATTGTTGTCTTAAAACGGAGTTAATCTCCTTTTTCAACACTTTAATTTGAGACTCCAGTTGACGAGTAGTTGCGTTGTAAAGAGGAGAACAACAAAGAGTGAAGCACTTCCAGATCTACCAATTTGGATTGACGTTTCTTGCGGAGGTTGGAGGCAAAGACAGTGTTTTCCTTGATAAAACCCTTTACCGATCTCCGTTCTGGGGTCTTGTACCGAACACGCATTAATCTGCAGGAATTCACTGAGCTTATTTTTTAATTGTAGATTGAATTCATTGTTTTTCAACAGTGTCGAGTTAAAGCGCCATCTTGGGGCTCGGGATGTCATTCTACTGAATGAGCCATTTAGGAGTAAATAGTTGTGATCTGACAGTGCAATGGGCCCCAATTCTACGTCAAAGCTATCAAATAGTCTAGGGGATGCAAAAACATAATCTATTCTAGAAAAGGTCCTGTGTCTTGCTGAGAAAAAGGAAAAATCTTGCGCCGTTGGGTTGAGCGATCGCCACAAATAATTTACTCCTGTATCCTTGGCCCAGGCCTGTAGTGCCGTAGAGGCCTGTTTCTGGTCATAGGATGTGGTGAGACTAGATTTATCAATCGAGGGATCCCAGATGGCATTAAAATCCGCACCAATTATAAATGAATACCCAGGGAGATCTAACATCGCTCTAGTGAGTGAAGCGTAGAAGTTAGCATCGTAAAGATTAGGGGCGTAAGTCGCTACCAAAGCGATTTTCCTGTTACAGTAATCTATTTTAGCAATAGTTACTCGGCCATCTGCATCAGACCATACGTCCAACAATTTAATATTAAACTTCCGTTTCACTACTATAGCTACACCACGGGATTTAGTGTCAAAAGATGAATAGCTTATGTTTTGATATATTTTATCCGCCAGCTTTACATTGTCAGCCAATAAAAGGTGCATTTCACTTAAAAGTGCCATATCAACCTGTTGTCTTTTCATCCATGTAAGCACGTATGGTATATTGACTTGAGGAAAACTGTGCATTTCATAACTAATGTATCTAGGTGAAGTGACCATATGCAGAGACATAGTGTAAGGCTCTTTTAGAAGCAAAGTGGTTTCAACCAACCCCCCACGAGACAACTGCTAATCTATAATACTACACCACATTCTAGGGTGTGACACTTGCATCAGATAACAGCAGAAACAGTCAACCAACCCCCACTAACAAATGTAGTACTCAGAACAAAGAGACAAAGGTCACACTTACTGTGACCAGATGGTAGCAGAGTCAGAGGTCTGACCAAAGACCCCTGACTTGCCTTTGAGAATAGCTCAAGTTTCATGGAAATTGTCACAACAATATCACAGTAATCAATCTGACTTATTAGATAAAAGGATATTTGAATGTCATTAGAATGTCAACTGTTTATGAAGGTAATAGAGTGTCATTTCACTCTTTTTGTAAAGCTTTATAGAATGTAAATCTCAGAACCATTAATTCAGTCTGGCAAAAACAGGCTTGTGTTATTTCATATAGGCAATTTGGTATCAAAATATAGACAACGCCACATTGGTTTAATGCTGAATATATATGTAACTCATTACATTAAAGCTACAAATTAGAAAAGGTTCTAGTGTTCAACTGCCAAAACCAAAGAAAAGAGAACTGCAAATCCATTCTCTTTTGGGGGAAGAAGATGCCAACTCATCAAGAAACAAACGGATGAAAAGGGGGGGCCCTGGACAGAGAACCAGCCCACATAAGGACATGGGAGATCTTTGGGGCAGACAGCCCCAACAGAAGAACTCCTGTTTTTAGAATCAAGACACCTGATTGGAACAAACTCCATATATAGAAGAAACTGATTGGTTGAAACCCAGTCTAAAAATGACATCATAATGAGTATAAAGACCAGAAAACATTGTTAGTTCAGGAGGCCAGACACCCACGTCTGGTCTCCAACCCACTGCTGATCCACCCAGAGAATATGCTGTTGCCATTATGTGAGTAGACCATGGAATCACTGTTTGTTGTGGTAATAGTGTACATGTAAAGCTTAGACCAGGTTTGACCATGTGATGGCAAGGTATATTCTAGTTCATTCACAAACATGACTACTATTTTGTGTACAGACTTGTTTGATGTGTAAACATCAATAACCAATTGTACATTATGTTTGATGTAATATGAAATAATCCATGTATGTAATAACCTGCTTTTCCACCTTTGGCCCCGCGGAAATAAATCATCTGAATTGAATTATAGTTCTGTTTGGCCTGACTACACGTTTATTCCTTGCTGGCTATTGGAGCCAGATGAGGACCATTCTTATCCTTCTCTTCTTCTTCTTCTTCTTCTGTCCAGCTTAGCAAACCTGTATGCACTGTGGTTTACCTAGAAATGTACATAGATATACGACACACGCTTTTGCGTTTATGTTGTATATTGAGACCCCCTGTATTCAAAATCAAGATATTTAAATTAGCCATAGTCTAAACAGGTTGCAGTATTCCTGTGTGTAATTCGTCTGGAGTAGCAATTCATAATAGATATATATCTAGCTCCACAAACCCAGATTCGGCTCAAACAAGGGACTAAACACGTTTCGCAATTATGCCACATCAATGTGGAACGCCCTACCCAAAGCTGTAAAGGAATGTGAATCACTACCCACTTTCAAAAACACTCTCAAAAAACACCTACGGGAGACTGCAATTCGAAACTGGCCCATGTAAATGTCCTAACCCAACCCCCTCCAATGTACAGTAAATGACCAAGTATGGTTGTCAATATTCCAATGTACAGTTTTGCTTGTACAGTTGTACAGTGTTCCCCCCCCACCCCTCCTGCCCAACCCCCCCACCCACCGAACCACCTCCAATGTACAGCACCCCACCTACCCAACCTCCCCCAATGTACAGTTTTTACGTCAAATGTATATACTCTTTTCTGGACTCTTTTTGTATCACAATGTTGTTGTCATAAATGTATAGATGTAGCAGTACTGTATATCTGTATGTCATGTATGTCATATATGTCCTGATGAATTAACTGCATGTAAACAAGACGAAAGTCTTTCTCTGGTCTGCATCCCCTTAACAATTGTGTGTATTGAGCTGTACTGTATTGTACCCATTCTGCAATCTGTTAATAAAGTTTTCAATCAATCAATCAATCCAACTGTTAAGGTCCTGTTGAGAGCCGAGCTTGAGCATAAAAACAAACATATAAAATAAACATACATATAATCCCCTATTCCCATCCCCCTCCCACCCTTTAAAATACACAACCAGTATCCCCATATCGAGCAATTCAACCATAACACCCCTATGCAATTTGCCATAGCGTCTAAAACTATCAATTCTACCATTAGTAGATTATTCTCAGTGGCTTGGCCACTCTCCCGTTAAATAAAGGTGATAAAAAAAATAAAAGATGCCTCAAAGAGTACATTCACTTAAACCTTATACGAACTTGGCTAAGTTTAAACACACCGTAGAAATAGAAAGGAAAGGCATTGGAGCTAAATAAAAGATGCCTCAAAGAGTACATTCACTTAAACCTTAAAAGAACTTGGCTTAGTTTAAACACATAGAAGAAATAGAAAGGAAAGGCAATGGAGCTATTGCAAAAGAAAAGAAGGAGGTTTAAATACGTATATGCAGTACGTCCACCAGGCCAGGGGAGGGCGATGTTCCGCTGTGAAGACTGTTGTTTCCTCCGAAGGTGACCTATGCCGTGTGTGGAGGCACATGTTAAAGTTCTAGAATATTCTATTTCATTTTAATAAAAGTGCCATTAGTCCATTGTATCAGGAGAGGGCGCTGTGCAGCAGCTCGTCTGATATTCTAGCATCTTCTGTAATGTTCCATTATGTCTGACCGAAGCCTCCAATATGTCAACAACAGGAACGTGCTCGAAATGTCAATAGATCTCGAAGTCCAATACAAATGTACACACACAGGGAAAACATCAAAATAATAATAAAAATAACCTCCGGAGGTTGCCCAGTCATGGCCCAACACAATGACTTGCATAAAAATCATAGATCATTAAACAGAGCTAACGTTAATCTCCCCAGCCTTGGTGGACGTTCAATAGTTTATCAACACAATTACAACGGACCAAACCCCCCTTTATATCAGATGTAGCGAACCATTAAAATAAAGCATATAGACGATATCCAGCGTCACATAGTTAACCTATTTATGAATCAAGGTTATCAAAATGTATATGACGCCGTTTGGTGTTTAAGCCATAACGAAGTGTTCAGAAAAAAACAGTATACTATAGCCTATTTAGACGAGGTATCCTCCTGGTTCTTCACGAAGGTTTCAGCTTCATCAGGCGAGGAAAAATACTTCCTCACTCCGTCTTTTTTGATGATGGACAGCCTCGCAGGGTATCGTAGGGTAGGTCTGAAACCTTGCCTGTAGAGTAGGGACATCACGGTCTTGTAACGGGACCGTTGTTCCACAACTTCAGGGCAGTAATCTTCATAGAAATAGACTGTTTGCCTATTGCCTCTGTATGTCAGATTACCATTCTTCGTGCCTCTCGAATAATTCTGTCTTTTATTCCAATTTGACGTATGCTAGCAATCACTACTCTAGATTTGTTGTTGTTTGGAGCACCAATTCTGTAACATTGATCCACTTCAGGTGTCGTAGAGAGAGGGTCTCCGATCCCAGAATTGCGACTAACACTTCTGCAAACGAGACATTGGGTTGTTCGCAGCTCACGTATTCATCCAGACCTACTATGCGAATATTAGGTCTGCAGAGTCGGTATTCGAGGTCGATCATCTTAGACTTTAGCTTATCGTTCGTTCCTTCTATATCCTCGAATCTATCAGTGCAATTATTCAAGCAGGCTTCCACTACTTCTATACGTTCGGTCTGTGCACCAACCGTTTCCCACAGCTTCCCGATTTTGGATTCGATAGATTCTTTGATAGCGTCAACCTTGTTGGTTAGGGAGCATAAATCTTCCGTTATGGTCTTCTCCATCTTAAGCTGGGATTGCGTTAGCCCTTCTATTAGCTTAGCAAGGTACTCCGTATCGGTTGAAACGTCATCTCTCTTTGGATCGTTTGATTTCTTCTGTGGCATCGTGGTTCTTTCAGTCAATATAGTTAGTTGGAAACCTCAGGTGATATATACGTACAGGTTTAAACGAATTGGGGGTATAAAAAGAGGCTCTCCTAGGTCTATCCGAAATCCCTGAACATGATATTGCATTTGTTTGATAGATTATTAGTTACTGGGTATTTCAAAGTACCTCATATTTGGTGCCATTTTGAAGCTAACAACTAGGGCTTTCCAATGATATAAAATAAGTGTGTGATTATCATCATAATTTGTATTATTATGGTTCATATGTAGTTGCACTTGAACTTGTTGAAATTAAACTTGGAAGATAAAAATTTATTAAATTAACTTTCCTTGATTATGATTTATGTATAATGAATGGAATGTAGACAATCTTGTTGGCAATATAGAACAGCTGACAGATTAGAAATAGCATCTATTGTTCAAAAGTTATTAATTAGTTAATGAAACTAGATTAGATAAAATGATTAAAAATATTTTTTTTACATATTGTGATGGCAATTATACAACTTTCATGTGTGTGTTAAAAATGTTCTTCAAACTTACCCCATTCTCTTCATAGAGCCTTGTCTTTCCCCATACTCTATCCCTTCTAGAAGCATTTTCCCTGGGTAGAGAATGACTGCGCTCTTCCTGGATGTCAGCCGGTGTTGTTAGCATCGGCGCTAGCATGGGAGCTAGTTCCAGCATCTAGACATTGTAGTCAATTCTAGGTTGATAAAATGAGATATGTTACATATAGGAATATGACCCACTAGTGAATACACTAAATACAGCAATGTGGCTATTTGAAAACACTGCATTTGCGAAATAAATACGTCAACTGTGTTGCCGTTAGCCGTGCGTTAGCTCGCAGCTAGCGCTGATGCTACCTGAACCACAGCAACTTTTTCTCTGGGAAGATTGGTACTCCCCCACGGTACATTTCAAAACAAGTGAAGTGAAGGGGCTATGGTTCTGTTCTGATATACAGAACCAGCTTAAGCTACTCTGCGTTGTGATTTTGTCCGGTACTAATTCCCTTGTACTTTCAAAGACCAGGAAGTGGCCTTGTTCGACGGCAGCTATGCAGGAGAATGAAAGAGGAGAAGTTGTATCAGCATCTGTTTTTAATTCAAAGTAACAAGTGAAATATCAATGATTCTGGTTCAATTAAAATAAAGAGTGCTATAGTCGTGATCACTAGACCCTATGCCGTCTGCAATCAAAACTAGACTAAAAAAGTAGATTAAAGAATAATACTCTTCATCGTTGAGTTGTGGATCGTCTTTGTTGTCTGGTGACAAACAAAGAGATTCTATTCTCGTTCCAAAAAGCTTCTTCTCCGTGTTCCTCTGCTCGCCGTCCTCTCTGTGAATGGGGAGGTGTGTTCTTGTGTCCGTTCCGTTTTTGTTGTGTCTCCCACCTTCCCATTTTATCAATGAGAGAAATCCCGGCGTGACGTCACCAAGTGACCTCACCCCTATGATTTTCACCCAATCGCAAGCCTTCATAGTTGGTATTTGAAAAGGAGGTGGCCTCTAAGCAGACCAACTTACTTATGCCTTTTTTAAGTCAGAGAGTTGAATTGCCTAAACTAAACTTAATACCTTTTAGTATTTACGCTTCAAGATATATCTAATTGATTTGAGATTGATTTTCTAAACACAGACATAGTACTTTTAACTAATAGACTCTTTATATGAAATTAGAATCACCGTTGATTGTAACCTCGATGATATTCTGTCATAAACACAGCATTTTCATATCATTCTATTCAGCATCATCAGTCCAACATAATAGTAATCTTTACAGATATTTCACATTGATGGTAAGCAGCCTAAATCAGTAAAAACACCTTTAAGTTATTTAACAATAATTTCTATTTGAAACTCCATACTAATCAGACCAGTTGGGCTGCACCTGTGTCCCCAGGCCGCGGGGCAGGAGATAACGGCTACATGTGATGCGGTCACCTTTTGTTTTAGCTGTTTGCCCACACCCATTGTAAACAGTTGCTGTGTTGTCCATCCTGTAACTAGATCTCCTAGTTACAGCTGCTTGAAGGAAACCTGTTCTTTGGCCGTTCCCAACTGCTAACAATACTTGTATGTAAATCCACCTTTGTGGTGAGCACAATGTTAATCAATCTCTGTAAACACATACACCCTATGAACTAAGTCACTATAAGACTAGACACATGATCCATTCATTTTGCACATGACTTAATGATTAGTTACTGAGTTCCTTAACCTAGAAACAGACATCCTTTTCTCTTATCTGTATGAACACAAGTTTCAGGCAGGATGTAGCTTTGAGGGTTTTTACAATCTAGTGATTTTTTATGACTTGCAGAGGACAGCTGTCTTCTGACCTTCTGTGCTTAAACCTTTTCTTTTAGGAACATTTTCCAGTACATTTTAGGATTTATGGTTATCAAATAATACTACAGTCCACACTCGGATAGAGATTAACTATTGTGGTAAATTCCCACAGAACTTCTACAATAATTTGAGGTTATTGTAGTACAATACAATGAGATTGATTATCTGGAAGGAGGAGAAAGGGATCATATTGATAGAATTTGTTGATCTCCTCATCTGACTTAATGCAGATGAAGAATTAAACGTGTAGGCCAGACAAACCATGAACTATAGTCCAATTCAACATTTATTTGATCAGAGCCAGGAGGCCAAGGTGAATAGGACAAAAGATTATCAGAAAACATTAACAGGGCTATCTGTGTACAGAAATTACAATCAGGTTTGCATCCCAAACCCCAACATGTACATAAAACAGTCACTCGTTAACATAATTTGAACATACATAGTTTCCTGTAGGCCCCTTTTTATATGAGTAAGCCTGGTTTCTAAGATGAGTATCTCTACATTCTATTTTAACCAACCAAGGGTCCATGATTTACTCACATAAAAAGCAGCACAGTCTCTCTGGTGGAAGGAGCGGTGGAGCCCAACAGACCCCTGGGGTCGGTCTGGTCTGAGGGCTCCCGAACTACCAATTTGTCTCCTCTTATATACTATAATTTCTAGCCAATAATAGAATACAGTTTACTAGTACAGTTGATCCAATCAGGCGTCTCCTGTGGGCGATCTCCTGTGGGGGCTGGCAGCCCCCCCCTGGGTTGTGGCGACGTGATGGGACAGAGATGGAGGGGGCCTGTCGGTGGCCCCCGTCGGTGTGGTCCCCCGCTGAGCACAGAGGGGTTCCGCCGGTGGCCCCCGTCCGTGTGGTCGCTGTGTTGGGTCTTGTCTCACGAGTGGGGGCTGGCATGATGTCCTCTGGTGGGGGGGGTGTGAATACTCTTTGACCTTTTGGGCCATTACCATACAGTACTAATCTGGTCACATTAGGTGTGACCTTTGTCTATCCAACTGTCCCTACGTCTCATTCCTCATTTAGCCCTGCAACCACTTCTGCTAAACAGTATACAAGGTTATTTATGAAATTCAACTCAATATTTACCACACTATCCTTAATTAGCTAGTATAACATGCTAACCATAGATCCTAACTTCTACTTATTGCTTTCCACTACCTGGATAAAAATAAAACATTTTAAATCATACTTGGATAAAATACATACGGCATATCACACTCTGATCCTAAAAATCGAAAAAACATTCTTTTTCTACATCTCTTTCTTATGTATAATTATACGCTCAAACATCTTTATTTGCAGTCCATTTTCATTCACTGTGTGCAGTCTTTGACACTCTTTTTCATACCAGGATCAATTTCCACTGGTTTCCCTTGGGGGTATCAAATTCTGACTTGGAGCAGGGAGAGGGGGGTCAATGTCTACTGGATTGACCTATCCACCCCTCCTCATTTCTCAGAGATGGTGCAGATCAAAACTGTTGATCTCACTCTAACTGCCACTCACATCTCTTGGCTTCAAACAGGGAGGTAGAATCAGAAAGCCACCTTTTTGCCTTCCAATCCCTCCCCTTCTTCTGTCGAGGCCTGGTCGCCCCGTGCTGTCACTCAATAGGGGCATGACCCCCTGCTGTATGCCCCGTTCAGTTGATACAGGAGCTCTTTTCTCGGATGTCAGTTGCGTCGATCTTAGGTGGGGTGATTAGATCTCCCCTCTGGCGCTGTCACGGCTGTTGAGGAGGTTGTGTTGTCTCCTACAGTCGTCGCTGATTCGACCCCCGTCGACCCTTGGAATAGTGGAAGAGGTTTGATTCTCTCCTCCCTCCGCCTGGTCGTTGATAGGGGCGATAGGGGCTTCACCCCCTCGCTTGATGACACCCGGTCAGTTGCTAAGGCCTTGCAGCCTGTCTGTTGACAGCCGGAGCAGTTGATGAGGCCTTGCAGCCTTTCCGTTGACAGCCGGAGCAGTTGATGAGGCCTTGCAGCCTTTCCCCTCGTACATTGCCTGTCGTTTGGCCTCTCTCGTTCCCCTCCGAAGCCTCAAGACTCGGTCACTGCGTACTCTATTACTAGACCAATGTCTTAAGTTCAACACAGTATACCCCACCACTCTTTGATGTGGAATATCATTCTAAACATCATACCTCCGTTCCTGGACAGCTACCTCGGGCCGGACAGCCAGTACTGACGAGAGCCCTCCTCCAACAGATCCTACACGCACGGCAACAAATCACAGTCACCTTTAAACACACATCTTCCATACGCTCTGCCAGCCTCTACCAAGCCGTCAGAGTCCCCCACAAGCCAATTATCAATTGCACATGTCCACACCCTACACAAAGGCTATTTGGCCAATGGCGACCAAAACCTACTGAGCTTATCAATGTACAGAGAATCATGTTTTCCAACACTCCACCAATCGCGACACAACCCCCAGATCCTAGATCTGGATTTTTTTTTTTTTTTATCCACTTTTTCTCCCATTTTCCATATTTTCTCCCATCCCAATTTCGTATCATCCAATTCAACCCTCCCCTGTCACGAACGCTGTTTCTTGCCTCCCACAAGCCGGCTGCAATGTGGACTAAGTCATACATAGCACAAGTCCCCTCCGGTACTTGAGGTAACAGCAGTCGCATCTTTTCACCTGCGCAGCTCGATCTCTCAGTGGCGAGGAGTAACGCGTGGGAGGCTCACGCTGCCCCCGACACTTCCTGATTCTACTGCGCAGGCGCACCAACCGACTTGTAGGAGTCGCTTGTTCACAACGTTCGATCCCCACCCTTCAGTTTTCCCTCCCCGTAATACGGCCAATGTGTATTACTGCGGACGACCAGCCAAACTGAAAAACAATGTGGAGAGCTGGATTCGAACACGCGAATCCTAGCGTCTCCACACTGGTGGCGAGTGCCTTGCCCACTACACCACCTAGCCGCCCTACTAGATCTGGATTCTTAATGAGTGGAGAACAAAACCATGAACCAGCTCTAGTCCATTCACATTGTTCTCAGTCCACTGTATAGACATATATTACCAGTCCCGCTGTGTCGTCACCATCCTCCGTTCCTAAGAAAAAAATAAAGAAAAGAAACAAAACAAAGAAAAACCTCCCAAAACAACAATCGAAAGTTTAAAACAATAAACAAAATTTGTGAGCATCGCTTTTTCAACTCACTCCTAGAAACAAAATTAACCTATCATCTAGGGGCGTAACCACCCCTGTATATACTAAGAAACAAACTGAAAACGTCCGGCCTGAGGCAGAAATTGCTTATAAAGAAACTAGGAAATAAAAAATAAAACTAAATACATTTCTAAATCTATTATTCATGATTGTTAATGCGCATCTATCCATATCATAAAACCTAGGAAAGACTATGGGTCTTCTTAATTTCTCAATCATGCATTCCACCCTTTGACCAAACTGATTATTGATCAAGCATGGATAATTACTACTGATCACTAGCTGACGCCGTGTCACATCATTTCTCTGTCTAATATTAAATATCTAATATTAACTGTTTAACCACCAGTTTTGGTTAGTACGATTAGCTCATGCATCCATCAGTTACTTCATCACTCCACGTTAGTCGCACATCCATTTTAGTAACTTACACACATAACCTAATCACCTAACCCCTCTATATATTTTTTATTCTATTTTTATTCTAATCAGTAGTATATATTTTTTTATTCAATTCATATCTATATTCTTTATTCTGCCGGCGGCCTCTGCAGACATGACCTTTGAAAATGACCTCTCAGTCCACAGATCCAGCAAACCTGTCCCCGTTTCTGTCCTTGCCCTTGGCTATTACCTCCATGGCTCTCACCTCTGACAGTCCATTCCTGGTTTCGCCACCCTTGAGCCTGGTTTGGGGAGAAAACCACGTACCTATTTTGTTCAGCCACCGTCCTTTGAGCCTGCTGTTGGGAGGGGTCTGGAAATTCACCCCGCCCGAGGCTCTCAGCACCCTGTCGAGGCCCCGCTCCCTGTCTGGGCAACGGGACACAGGGCATCGCTTGATCACGGCGGCCTAATTCCGACGCCCGAAGCATGACATCACACACTGTACCATCTAGCAGTACATTCTTTCTCGCCAGTTCTTGCTCCAGCCTCTGCGTCTCGTGTGCGGCTTGACCAATCTCCCGTTGTGTCTTCATCAGGTCTCGATGAACTGCCTCATGTCGTCCGAACGCTTCTATAAACGCTCTCTGTTGTAGCTGTTGTCTATAGGTAAGCGCCTCTTCCCCCATCTCAGCGCTAGCGGTCTGACGTCCCATCGCTGGGCCCCGCCTCTCCTCTTGGCTCTGGTGTTGAGGGGGTCCTGGACAGGGGGAGCTTGCGGGCTGTGGACACTGTTCTTGATACCGACCTTGGTTTTGCCCATATCCACCTCTTCTGTTCCCCCATCGAGGGCCTCCTCCTCTGGATGGATACTCCTGATCACAGTCCCTAGATGTGTGTCCGAGGTTCCCACACACCCAGCACACCACCCTGGCCCTTGCTGACTGGCTCCTCGTCACCTGGCCACGCCTCTCAGTTTGGTGCTGATGTTGGGGGTCGGGGAAACCTGGGCAAGGGACACTGGTGGGCTGTAGAAACTGTTCATGTATTATTCCATACCTGCTGTCGGTCTCTGTTCCAGCCGTACGGCCAGAGTCACCTCCCTGGGACTGCTGCAACAACACCGCTCTCCTCAGTTGCTTTCTTTGTCCCCTGGTTAAATTGCAGTCACCTGCAATGGACACTCCAGCGTGGATCGGCTCTGGTAAAACAGTTGTCTCTGGTTCTCTCTCCCCAAAGACCCCCTGTGTCGGAGTTAAAGACATTATTTCAAGTCCCTCCGTCACGTTCGTCTCATGAGAGGAATCAGTCATATTCAAATCAATCAGGTTAACGTCACTGCTCAATTCGGTCAATGAAATGTCTGCAGAAGTTATCGGCATTTCCCCACCATTGGCCTGACTACTGTTGGCCATTTTTATATTGCTTCTATTTTTTATAATATGGGTTAATGAAATAGGCTAATTGTCAACTCTCGTTTTTGTTATCTTATTTTTTCTTCTAATTGCTCCTATCACCGTTGGTGAATCTGCTCTATATTAATCATTCACACATGCTCTCATACACTCAAATTTTACCGTTTGGAAAGCAAGTTTCTCTGTATTTCAACCTATTTTTACAACCTTGAGTTAAAATCACTCACACTGGCAGAATTTATTGGTGCAGACCGGAATTGACAAAACGCTTCTTTTCTTATACTACACCCAGACTTTTAACAGTCAATCGTTCCCCCGTTGAAGTTTGGAATCGTCAGCACTGCTTCTGTCCGCCCTCGAGCAGCTGTGAAGAAAGAAAGAAAAAAAAACATACACTTAATTAGCAGTGGCATTTCCCTTTCACAATACATCATTATTTTTAAGCATGGAATGTCGGGCATCCTCTATACTAATATCACTTTAGAGAGCGTTAGTGAAATCTTCTTTTGAATTTTAACGACACGGCCTTAGCTGTGCTCTGTCTGTTGTCCTCATCGGAAATCTGGATCTTCCAATCCCTTTGTCGTGTATCTGCATCACATGACTCTGAGGAACACTATTTCGCATCAGCCTCTTCCGTCTGTTGAACAATCAGAAATTTGTTATTCACAGCCTATCATTTCTAAACACTTGTGCTGGATATGGTAATTTAGTTGATTAAAATCGCTTCTTCCTCTTAATGAATTTGTAATTCCTTTCTCATAAAATATTTTAACTCTTATTGCTCTTCAAATGACTATGTGTATATGTAATTCTAACATTTCCTTCTATGTGTAGCTGTATTTATTTCTATCTGAGAAAGTCTAAATTGTATTCCTCTCATATATCGCTTTTTACATCACAGTATTCACATAATTCATTCATAATTCATACTCATTTCCCCCGTTAACACCTTAACCTTAGGTGTTAAACATCAACCGCCTTCAACTCACGAGGAATTAAATAAATTTTCAGTGACTTATATCACAGAACCCCTGTGGCTTGGCACAGCGTCCCACAACCTGTTCATTAAACTACAGGTGCAGACACCATCCCCATTTTGAAATCCCTGCAGACCAATGATAACCCACCGGTCCGCCATTCGCAGCCCAAGGCATCCCTCCCAGTTTGCAACCTGGAAAGCGAAACCCCGGGCTCCCCACACAAGGATATTCAAAATTCACACAACTCTCAACCACTGCTGCACTCACACAGCACCTCAGATCCAAATCAACAACAGCAAACACCTTCACCTAAATATCCACACATAATATGACACAAAGCCTAAACCCGTACCCTAATGCACCCCTCGACCCCCTGCGTCCACAGTGGGGGAGTTGGGAGCTGGTACCCCCGTTGAAATGAGAAAAAAATTACACCCTCTTCGCCGAAACCTAAACACAACCGTGGCAGGCAGGAATCCTACCACCGAACCACCATGCACAACAAACCCTGGCACGTCCCCTCCATCATACGCCTTGTTTCTCTACCAACATCGCAATCGCAGGTGCAGCCGAGCAGAGCGACCCCCATACGCAGGTCCATCTGTGCAGAGAGTCCCAAACATAAATTCAAAGCACACCTTGACTTACGGTCCCACCAACATGAACGCAACACAAAAGACACTGAGTCTACCGTGTCGCCCCGTGTCAGCAGCACTTCACTTCTCCGTTAAATCAAGGGACCGGAAGGTGGCCGGAGACCTGGAGAGAGCCAGAGAGTACGGCCCCACCGCCCGCTGAGTACGACATCATCGCCCTGACGCTGGCCACTACCACCGCTCTCACTCAACACCCGAACCAATATAGCTTAAAGCCCAATGCTTCCGCAAACGCACGCTCCAACCGCTACTACACCTTCCCCTCCAAAAACAATATCCAAGCCCAAGGCAAAAATTGAAAAGACACTATGAGAGGGGGGGTTTGTAACCCGTACTAAACAAAAAATTACACACAAGTACCCATACCCCAGTACCTAAACCCACAGAAAATATCAATAAACAATTAAACAAGTTCACCCTTCACCCCCAAGTCAAACAGGAGAGAAAGAGAGAGCGTAGAGAGCTCGTACCATTGTAAACTCGCACACTTAACCCAGTCTAACTCAGCTGCACACCTAACCTGCATGAGTCACTAGGCCCACCCAACCAACTCAACAACGAGGGAGAGTGAGAAGGAGAAGGGGGGAACATGAATGAGCGCATCACTGTATCACATCGCACTCCTAATGCACACCTGTGCCATCCCCATTTGCACTTAAACTACACCCCCACACTCCCTATCACATCGCCCTCATATTAATACTGTAACCGAATACAAAATAGAGAGTCAACTCAGAGCTCAACGCCATCCCCGTGACAAGGGAGGAAAAAGAGAGGGAAGAGAGAGAAAGGGAGAGAGAGGGAGGGAGAGAGGGAGAGAGGGGGAGGGAGGGCGGGAGAGAGAGAGAGCGGGAGAGCGAGAGAGCGAGAGAGCGAGAGAGAGAGAGGAGAATGAGAGAGAGAGAGAGAGAGAGGGGGGAGAATGAGAGGGGGGAGAGAGAGAGAGGGAGGGAGAGAGAGAGAAAGGGAGGGAGAGAGTGAGAGAGAGGATATCACCTTATTGGCCGAAACTACCATAAATGCAATATAGTTTATGCAGTATAAGCGGCTAGATCTCCCATCAAACGATCCCACACTCAAAGAATGTACACCAGGACGGGAGCCTAAAACATGGCTTTTCCGCCCCCTAGTGGACTTTAAACCACACACCATCCCCACTGACCACAGCTCCCTCACAACGAGCTACGACGCAGCTGTTCACCACCGCACGCCACGACACCCGCGGTCCTCAGCATTGAACTGCCCCATTGAGAGAGAGAGGGAGGGGAAGGGAGGGGGAAGAGGGAAGGAGGGGGAGAGAGCGGGGGGAGGGGGAGGGGGGAGAGAGAGAAAGGGGGGGGGAGGCGGTGAGGGGGGAGAGGGAATGGAAGAACGGGAGGGGAAGAGGGAGAGAGAAAGAGAGAAGAGAGAGAGAGGTGGAGAGAGAGGGAGAGAGGGAGATACCAGACTCTACTACACTATCAACCACTACTACTGCTTAACAATTTAACCTCACTATCAAACTAACCTTAACTCTAACGTCAGTACATAAAAGAAAAAAACATCCAGTGTATGAGGCCAAATGAAAACCAAAAGCAGCTTTGAATGGAAACTTAACCTGGCCTCTGCCGCCCCCTACTGCATTCCTAAACAAACACCACCTTTCCCTCAAAAATGGTCGCCACGGCGCCCCGCCCAAGATGGCCGCTTTATCGCGAGATATCCCGAGAGTCTCCTCATGCTATGTCGTTAGCACAGGTAGCTTAGCATATTAGCTTTGTTAGCTTTTGCTCAGCATAGGTAGCATAGCTTAGCACAGCCAGGACGGTCACACACTCCACTCAACACTATGACGTCATCAACCGGCGACCACTTAGCAACATTAGCTCCGTTAGCCTATTGTCCGATAGCCTAGCGTGGCTAGGTAGCATTAGCTTAGCTTCAACCACGACACCGTAATAACGTCCCCTAACGGCATATTGCCCCGTTTCGCCGTGCGGGCCGACACATCGCAATGTTAGCGCAACACAGCTCCACCCTACAACAGAACTCTAATCCCCTCAAAACGCCAGTGTACAGACTCAACCAAAACAAAAACATTACAGCATACACAGGCCATTTCAATTGCTAGCTTGACCCCGCCGCCATTGTTTTAGCTGAGCCTAGAACGGCTTCCGGCTCAACATCTCCACCCCAGTTGATTTCTTATTACATTAAACAATTACCTTAAATCCACCGAATTCGAAAATTCGAATGTACATTACATATCCCAGTGATCCCAACACACTCGCGATCTACACTATACACTCGATATCACAGCGCCCCGTCCACCATTAGCTTCGGTCGCCTCCGTGGCTAACGTAGCAGCTAATGATTGCCACGTCCGATAGCCTCAGATAAAACGGCGTCTTTCATTACATTGACATTACATAACAATAATTCACTCACATATGGCATTCACTCCTAACCACTAATAGACATGGTCCAAACATACATAACCAGCAATACACATTCGCTTAATCATAAACTTCCATTCATTCACAATCATTCAGTATTGAACAAACCCAGTATTACTGTAGCCGCAAGCCACGACGTTAGCGGCCTACAGTATTGAATAAACTCTAAGTCCATCATAAGCGCTCATTTCTATAGCTCAAAAATATAAACACTTCTCATACCTGTATTGCTAGAATGACTCCTGGTTCAAAGTGATTGTTGTCCTCTGTTACGTATTACTTTCACATGGTGGAGGGATACTTACTGTCTGTGGTGCATATTCACATTGTGGTTAAGTGTGCTGTCACTAATTGGTGGTTTGATTGACACACTGTTTCTTCCTGTTTTTGCTTGTGTTTAAAATGGCCGCTTTTTAATTGATCACAGGTGTGGTGATGAGGCACCACGCCCTACAAATGCAGAGTGCAGGCAGCAGTCAAGTCTCCCCCACTTCACAGGAGATGTCTCAGCGCTCCAGCGTCTCACCTGCTCTCATTATTTTGTTGTACATTCGGCTTGTTCTTCCTTTTGCCTTTAGTTTTGTTATTTAACTTTGGAGTCTGGAACACCCAGCTCCCACTATTTCTGTCCATTTAGTTAGTTGTAAATAAATAGTTATTTTTGATAAACTTTTGTCCAGTGTCCTGTGTCCACCACGTCGCATTCAAGGCCTTGACGAGCCATATTTTAGGCTTGAATGTAACATGGGGGCTCTAGCCGGTCTTCAAACAGGTAAGTATGCTCTTAATTTATAATTTGATTTGACTACTGGTATGCTTTAAAATATTTAGTTTAGTGGACACCACAGGTAGGTAATTTCATTGTTTTCTGGCTGTTTACATTTACATTTACATTTAGTCATTTAGCTGACGCTTTTATCCAAAGCGACTTACAAGTTCTGTACGACAAGACAGCAAGAAGGGTACAACTCTATCAGCTGAGTAACAATGTTCATCAAGTGTTGCGTGTTACAGTGTAGGTTAGTTTATTAGGACAAGTGCATGACAGTAAGGTTAGATTTTTTTTTATTTTTTTTTATTTTTTTTTAATCATTTCAGATAATGGTTGAAGAAGTGAGTCTTTAGTCGACGGCGAAAGATTGGACGGGATTCGGCTGTCCTAACTGGGATGGGTAGTTCATTCCACCATTGTGGGGCAAGGACTGAGAATAGGCGGCTTCTCTTTGATGACCCTCCGGGAGCTTGGATAGGAGTAGGTCTGAGGCGGCCAGAAGATGCAGAGCGTAGGGGTCTTGAGGGTGTGTAGTTAGAGACCATTGACCGGAGGTAGGCGGGAGCGGTTCCCTTTGCTGCACGGTATGCTAGGTCGAGGGCCTTGAAGCGGATACGTGCAGCAATGGGGAGCCAGTGCAGGTCCCTAAGAAGTGGGGTGACATGGGCCGACTTCGGTAGGTTTGATATCAGGCGGGCCGCTGCGTTTTGAATGAGTTGAAGAGGCTTGGTGGCAGTGGCCGGGAGGCCAGCTAGCAGTGCGTTGCAGTAGTCGAGGCGGGAGATGACTGTTGATTGGATGAGGAGTTGGGTGGCTTCTTTTGTCAGGAAGGGGCGTATCCTTCTGACGTTGCTCAGGAGGAATCTGCAGGTTCTGGTTGTCGCTGCGATGTGAGCAGAGAAGTTCAACTGGTCGTCGAGGACAACACCAAGGTTCTTGGCGGTCGGGGACGCGGTCACAGCTGCATTCTCGACTGTGATGGAGAGGTCGGTCAGGGGGGAGGATTTGGCCGGCAGGTGGAGCAATTCTGTTTTGCTTAGGTTCAGTTTGAGGTGGTTGGTCGTCATCCAGGCGGAGATGTCGGACAGACAGGCCGAGATCCGCTCAGAGACGTGGATATCTGAGGGAGGGAAGGAGAGGAAGAGTTGAGTATCATCGGCATAACAATGATATGAGAAGCCATGAGACGTGATAATGTTACCCAGTGATTTAGTGTAGAGGGAGAAGAGAAGGGGTCCTAGGACCGAGCCCTGGGGGACACCCGTCCGGAGGGGGCGGGTGGCCGACAGAGTCCCTCTCCATGACACTTGGTAGGAGCGGTCGTTGAGGTATGATGTCAGCCATGTCAGCGCAGATCCAGCCACTCCCATTCCTGCGAGGGCCGCGAGGAGGATCTGATGGTTGACTGTGTCGAAGGCTGCAGATAGATCTAGGAGAATCAGGACAGAGGAGAGGCCTTTCGCTTTTGCTAAGTGAAGTGCCTCTGTGACCGCAATGAGGGCCGTTTCTGTGGAGTGGCCAGTCCGGAAGCCAGACTGATTGGGGTCTAGGAGGTCATTCTGTAAGAGATAAGCAGTAAGTTGGTTGGATACAGCACGTTCAAGTGTTTTAGAAAGAAAGGAGAGAAGAGAGACAGGACGATAGTTGGCTATGACGGTGGGGTTCAGGGTTGGTTTTTTTATGAGGGGCGTGACTCTGGCTTGTTTTAGGGAGGTGGGGACCACCCCCGAGTTGAGTGAGGAGTTGATGGTTGCAGTTAGGAATGGGAGGATGTCCGGTGCTATGGTCTGGAGGAGTGGGGAGGGTAGCTGGTCCAGCTGGCATGTAGTCGGACGGTTCGACGTTACCAGTGTCAGGGTCTCGGCTTCTGTAATGGGAGAGAAAGATGACAGAGTGAAGGATGAGGTTCTCGATTCAGCGTTTGGAATGGGTGGGGGTTGGGAGAAGGAGCTGCGGATGTTCTCCACTTTTTCCTCAAAGAAGATCGCAAAGTCTTCGGCAGAAAAAGATGAGGGAGGAGGGGGTGGGGGGGGAGTGAGGAGGGAGGACATGGTAGCATGCAGTTTGCGAAGATTCTTGGCAGAGGCCTCGATCCTATGGTGAAAGAAAGAAGCTTTGGCATTAGTAATGGTTTTGGAGAATGTTAACAAGAGGTTGTGATATGTGTCGATGTCAGCAGTGAGGCGTGATTTTCTATACTTCCTCTCAGCCGCTCTCTGTTGTTAGCCTCCTGTGTACCACGTACTCCTGGGGCAGTCAAAGAAGTGATTGGTATATGATCTTTGACTGGTAGCAGGTGTGGTTGAAGAAAGCTAGGTCTACAGTGCATTAGCTTTCAGTATAGGTAGGTTAGGGGGCCGGGAAATGTAATTAGTGTGTTAGGACCTGATGTAAGTGTTTTTGTTAGATTAGACATGTGGTGGGCCTAGCAGTCCTTCTTTTGACTGCAGTGTAGGTTTTAGAAGCTATTTGTGAGTCAAATCAGATTGTATGGAGCACCTGTTTGGATTATTAGAATTAGTTTGTTGACTTTGTTTGAGTGTAACACAAGGGGTTTTGCCTCACTTGGTTTGTTACTGAAGAGCGTTTGTTCCAGTATTTTGGGATAAATGCCTACCACAGGGTTAGTCTTGTGGGTGGTTCATCTCAGCAGAGGCCTGTAGCTAGTGTCCAGTAGCAGTGTCTGCTGTGCAGTGGCGGCCGGTGGGTACTTCGCCACTAGGGGCGCTATACCAAACATTTTGCAAAATGCAAACATGTACAGTACAGTACCACGCAACACTCATGGCAAGACGTGAGCGATTCGACTCACGCTCACGGCAATGAATCGGCTCTTATGAACGAGTCGCTCAGCTGTTACTACAACAACACACAACCAGTCAAATAAAGTATAGTCTAGACTCTAATTCACAACTTGAAACACAATATATAAATAGAAAAGTTAGAAACAAAACTCGCCCGTCTACAAACACAGGCAGATCTCTCCCTCTCTCCTTCTCTCTCTCACACACAGCGCGACGTGGAATCGATTCGTTACACAATCAGACCTATTATATACCAAGAATAACTTCAGTATGAGTACAGGGCTGTACACATATTTTGCATATTGTTAAACGAGCCAAGGCTAGCTATTAAACTATCGATATGAATCGAAAATCTGGGACCCTGATGTAAACAAGACAAACGTCTTTCTCTGGTCTGCATCCCCTTAACAATTGTGTGTATTGAGCCGTACTGTATTGTACCCATTCTGCAATCTGTTAATAAAGTTCTCATTCATTCATTCATTCAAACATAGACGATATTGAACAAGCCATAATCCACGTATTTTCAATCCGAGAGAGCTGCAGTAGTTAAATCAATGAGCCATCGACATAGTCAGTGTGGTAAGTAACGTTATTATTGCATCCAAGATTGATACACGGCTGGCTAGGCAGTTGGTAGTCATAGTCTTGTGTTATAAAATAAATAAACAATCAGCAATGTCTCGCTTCATGAATGGCCAGCAGTAGTACTGCTCCTAAAAAAAACTATTTACAAACGTTAAC